>NW_024879449.1:0-82700 GCF_009819885.2 Catharus ustulatus
TGTCAACCTGAACACATCTCCTGGAGTACTTAAGACCGATGATGATGAAGATGATGATGAAGCTCAAAGACTCCTAATTTCACCCTGACTCGCAATAAAATTGCTACACTCCAATGCATTGGAAGATTGTTTTCTTTGCTATGCTGTAGCTGTACTGGACTATCACTTTTAAAATGCAGAGGCACCAACTACATGCTGAGGCGAGCATCTTCACTTACTGAACTGGGGAACACCCACGGGCAGGTAAGAGAGACACCAGGAGCTCACTGCTGGTGTGACCATGGCTAATGGGTGTCAGTGGACTGGGAGCAAAGGTAGCTGAGCATATGCTCACCCAGCAGGAAAGAAGCCCTTGGGGTGTGGGAGTAGCCAGGGCAGGCGTACAGGCCAGAGCACAGCTGATGATGAAGGTCAGCATGCAGGATAGTGCTGATGCCCTTCCAGCTTGTCCAGTGTGAGGTTAAGAACCTCTGACACTCCTGACGCACCCTTTGTATCGGGTTATCTCTAAATGATTAAAACAGCTAGTAGTTGCTAAAAAGGTTATTTATTCTAAAAGCACATCAGTCTTCAAAGGTACAGTCATAGACATTAAAGTCCATGCTAAGTTCTAACATAAAGTCCCCAACAAAAGCAGGAGCCATCCCCGGGGCTGCCTGAGAGGCTGGTGACGCTGCTGGAGCGCCTATCTTCTTCGCGGGTGCTGGAGACGCTGGCAGGCACGGCAAAGCAATGGCAAAAGCAAAAAGCAAAAGGCAAAGAGCAAAAGCAAAAGCACTAACTCTCTCCAATACATAATCTTATATAGGGTTTTTCTAACAAGATAACATGTAAATTCAAACCACTTTCTCTCAACCTATGAAAATTCTATTTTCTTAACATGCTAAGATACGTATAAACTATGTATACCATCTATCTTGTTCTATCTAAAAAATGTAACCAATATTCTCACTGAAGTTCTATTTTGTCTAAGTAGTGTCTAAGAAAGAGCTTCCGGATCCTCTTTTGGAAACATTACTGTGTTTATTAACCTTCACTAGAACTTGTTCTTCTACTCTGGCATCTTGAACCTTTTGCTTACTAAAACCACTACAGTTCTCACTGAAACTTACTTACTGACTTACTTATCCTAAAACTCAAACTTACATATAAACTTATACCTAAACTTATACTTATTCCTCTACTTAAACTCCCATTCTATGTGTGGGTGGCTTAACATGTTTCAATCCATTCAAAGTTTTTAATTCAATTGCTGCACTCTGGCTTCTGCTTGAAGGATTCAGGCAGGCCCTTGACTCACTGACTGCAACAGTCCAGGACTCAACAATATCCACCCTGCAGAAAGGCACGGCCTGTCTGAGCTAGTCACCCACCATCACTGCTGCAGCTGCCCAGACAGAGCTGCGCTGGGATTGTGCTGCAGCCTGGGGGTCATCTGCAGGCAGAGCTCTGCTCCTGGGCCAGTCCCAAACGGCAGCAGTGATCACAGGTAGAGGAAGTGCTCAGCTTAGTGCCAGAACTGTCGACTAGGCTGAGGTGTGATCAGGAATGCAAGGACAGACTTGTGGAACAGCAGCCCCCCTGTGCAGAGGCTGACCTGACAGGCAGGCAGGGTGCACGGGACGGAGGATTTGCCATCCTCTCTCCACCTGGCTGAACATGCTGACTCAGGGGAGGGGTGGCCATGGTGGCACGTTCTTGCCCAGGTCACCCATTGCATCTCATCTGTGGCTGCCCTTCCTCCCCCAGGTGACTATGGCTCTGCAAACGGCAGTGAACAAGGTCAAGACATCTGTACTGCTAGAAGAGCAGGGGGGAGAGAGAAGCCGAGAGAGAGAGGAGGAGAGAGAGAACTGTCTTGAAGTTTCTTGGAGTGTGTTGCAGTTGACTTTGTGACACAGATGGTGAGTGAGCCTTGTAGGGCAGGTGCCATTGACCCTGCTCTTTGTGAAGAGAGGACTGTTGGACAATGGGACAGCTGGAGCCCATCTTAGGTTCAGTGATCAGGAAATGGCAAATTTTGCTTTTCAGAAAAATAAACTGGGGGCTGGGCAGAATTTCAGGGCTTGAGAGTTGAAAGTTGCGGGGGTTTTTCACGTAACCTGGGAGTCATGAGTGGGTGTCTGATGATGATTAAGTCTGGGACAGCAAAAGAAAATGGCACACACCCTGGGATGGACTTTTCAATCCTTCTGGTTTTTTGTGCTTTTTTTTCAGTTGGGTTTCAAGAACAGGCTGTGCTGGGCAGTGGTGAATTTCCCATCAGAGATGTGTAGTAGTGACACCTGAGGGCATAGCTTAGTGGTGGGTTGGGAAGTGCCAGCTTACAGGCTGGACTTGAAGAGGTAATGCAGGGTAGGGGAGATGGGTGCCATTGAATCTCTCTTACATGTCCACGCTGGAGTCCCTGATGGACAAACCTGCACGTCTGGCAGGGCTGTTTGTGAGCCCCTCCTGCTCTGTCATGGCTCAGAACTGCCACGTCTCAGCACGGTATTGAATGGGAAAACATTTGTCATCTTGGTTGTAATTAGGCACATAAGGTAAATGACTGCAAGATTTAACTCCATCTTCCTTCAAATTAATTGAAACAAACATCTGTCATGGGAAAAAAAATCAATTCTCTATTAAACTACATTATAAACTTGTTTGTTCAAATAAATCCTTCACTTCTATACTGTATGCTAGAACATGCCCCTTGTTTGATCCTTTTTTCCTGTGCTTGATGGCTGTTTGATAGTATAGTGAGTGATATCCAGTCATACAGGATAAGATGGTTCATTTCCTATTTCATTTTTTGAGGAAATTCAACAGGCATAGCTCTCCATTAAGGTTCTTAGAAATGTACTGCAATGTTAAAAATTAGGTGAGGTTAATATTCAAGCTGCAAGGAGCAACAACCTTTGCTTGTGTGTCCATCTACAAGAAAGCCTCTAGTAGAAAATCTCTTAAAATTTCAAAATCTTTCCTTCCAGAAACATGCTAAAAATAAAAATATTGCATGTTTTGAAAAATTTCTAGTCTGTAGCTAAGCCTAACATCCGTATGCTAAATCTCCTAGGGGTTTCCTCAGATAGTAGCAGACTAGTGCCAGGAAATTCTTTGGAATAAATAAGAGATTTAGTCAATCTCTTAGCCTGGGGTAGACTTTCTAAGGCCAGGATAAGCTCCTTTACAGAACTTCACAGAAATATTGTTCTTTTTTTGTATCTGCATATAAAGTCCATTGAGATAATCTCAGAAAGTTCATCAGGTCTAAACATTGCTACATGAACCAAAAGAAAGACCTGAGGTCCAGGTAACGTACTGTTCTAAAGGGGTGCAGGCAAGAGTAAAGACAGAGTGAGAAATTTGTACATTATTTATATCCTTTACAAACAGGAATTTCATGAGGACAGCACAGAGCACTCTTTTATAGTGAAAGTTAATTAGTACAGTAGTTTCACGAATACAAGCCGCACGGAGTATAAGCCGCACTTCCGGTGCCTCAACAATGTTGCTGTCTTTGTCAATAGATAAGCCGCACCCCGAATATTAGCCGCACTTTCGTTCGTAGCGAGAATCCGTGCGCAGCTTTCACAAATTGGCCAATTAGTAACAGGATCGCGGCATAGCGGGGTTTACTAGCTCGGGGCGGGGCCAGGAAGGCTCGGCCCGCTCATGGTTTCCGACGGGGCCGGCCGGGTGGTGCTGCAGCCGCCGCCGGGCTCACTGGCCCCCCTCTCCCGTCAGCACCACTCGCCCTGCCAGCGGGCCAGCTGCCGCCGCCACTGCCAGGCACGCCGGCCGCCCCCCTGCTGCGTTTACTCGCCCTGCCGGTGGGCCAGCCACCGCCGCCACTGCCAGGCATGCCGGCCGCCCCGCACCATGTTTGCTCGTTTGGCCGGCAGGGCTGCCACCGCCGCCGGGCTCGCTGGTCCCCCTCTCCTGTCAACACCGCCCCGCTGCCGCGTTTACTCGCCCTGCCGGCGGGCCGGCCGCTGCCGCCGCTGCCAGGCACGCCGGCCGCCCCGCACCATGTTTGCTCGCCCGGCCGGCAGGGCTGCCACCGCTGCCGGGCTCGCTGACCCCCTCTCCCGTCAGCACTGCCCCGCTGCCGCGTTTACTCGCCCTGCCGGCGGGCCAGCCGCCGCCGCCGCCACTGCCAGGCACGCCGGCCGCCCCGCGTCATGTTAGCTCACCCGGCTGGCAGGGCTGCCGCCGCTGCCAGGCTCTGCCGGCGGGGCGGCCGCCACCAGGCTCACCAGCTGCCCCCTCCTGTCTGCACTGCCACCGCGTTTGCTCGCCCTGGCCGGCACTGCAGGCCCCCGCACCGCCGGGCTCCCCCACGCTTCTGGCCCTGATTCTGCTGGGCTTCCCCCGCTGCCAGGCAGCCCCACCCGCCGGGCTTCCTGCTTCTGCCATGCTCCCCTGCACTGCTAGCCCCAGTTCTCCCAGGCTCCCCCGCCCTGCTGGCCCAGGCTCTGCCGCCCGCCCCCCACACTGCTGGCCCCGCCTCTGCCAGGCTTTCCCACCTCAGCCGGGGCTGGCCGGGCTCCAGCTTGGCTTGGGTCTGCCGCGGGCTCTCACTTCCGTGTTGGCAGCTTTTAGAATATTGTTCATGTATTAGCCGCCCTCGAATATTAGCCGCACTTCCGGGTTTCCACCAAACTTTTGGTCAAATTGGTGCGGCTTGTATTCGTGAAATTACTGTACTTACTAACAAGATATTTACATTCTTTTAAAACAGTCAAAGTACGGACCCCATATAATGTTGGGATTAAAATTAAAATACAAGTTTTTATCAAGCCACCTGAAGACATAATCAAATGGCACAACTAATAAAACACAGACTCCTACTATTTTGGAGAAGAAACATTGAAATATGAATTCACACAATGTCAAATCATAGCAAAATGATCTAGCACTAGACTTTTCCAATTTATCATTCTAAATGGAGAAGTCAAATAAAGGAACAAACAAACAACAAAATATCAACAGCACCACAAATATTTTAGCTTTCTAGAGGTATCTGACATCCTTCCACTTGGTAAATAAAACAGTCCACACTGCACGGAAAATAAAACTGCATTATTGAAGTGCTCCAGCTGGAGATCATGAAGACTGAAGGTCTCTCTCCTTCTTTCAAGGTATCCCAAGCATCTGTATTTCCACATAATTTAAAGTCTGAGGCATTCCACAATCACTTCAGAAGTCAGAACAATATGTCCTGAGTATCACTATCAGTATCACTATGTCCTATGTCTTAGTAAAAGTGATTTCTCCCAGCACAGTGAAGTGGAGACAGACCCTTCCTTCATGTGCAACAACATGGGCTGCTGCTCCATCCTGAGAGCTGGAACTCAGGAATGTGGGCAAGTGTGCTTTGCAAAGGAAACAACAGCCAGGGAATGAAACTGGGGGTGACTACTTGCAGAGGAAAATGGTCCAACACTGGCATTGCACAGAAGCAGTGGAGGAGGTGCTACTAGCATGACAGTCCCCATATAGCCACACAAACCCTCTTGGCTTTGCAAGATTTTTGGACCGTGTTGCGGTTGCTCTGTATAGTGTATGTCTATACTGCTGCCTTGATAATGAGCCAGTAGAATTCACCCAGCAGCAGGAGCTGTCGCAACCTGAAAACCTGCGGATTTACAGAGGATTCTGCCTTCCCAGGTGAAGCCAAGGAAAGCGCTGCTGCTGCTGCTCTGTCAGAGAGCCCCGGCTGGGCAGGGATGGCACCCACTGCGCCGTGGGCTGTTCCTGCCACCAGAGCTGGGCGATGCTTTTGAGCCAGCAGTGACAACTGGCGGGAGAACGAAGGGGCCTTTTCCTGCAGTAGCACTTATGGACACAGCAGGGCAGCCTGCAGGACAGAGCTTCGAACCCCACAAAGTAAAGCAGAGGGAGACGGCAGGAAAAGACTTCCTCTGAAGCCTCCTTTGCTGTGGAAAAGAAGGGAGCAAGTGACGGGATGAGCAGCGGGGCCTGACCCCTGCTCCGTGCCCGCAGTGAGGGGCGGCTGCCGCTGGGGGGCGCCATGGGAAGGGAACGCGGCTGCTCGGGGCGGGCGGGGCGGGACAGCCGCCAGGGGGCGCCTGGGGCGGGGCGGGGCCTTCTGTGAGGGGGGAGCCTGGGGCACTGGGGAGCAGCGCGGAGCCACAGCTGGGCCTGTGCATGGACAGAGCCAGGGCACGGACAGAGCCATGGCACGGACAGCTTGAGCGCAGGCTGCCAGGAATGGAATCTTGCCATAGAGTGCAGGATTTCGGGAGTTTTGATTGCCAGGGCTGCACTGAGCTCGCAGGACACAAAGCCTCCTTAAGTACCACTGTCTCCTCTCCAGACTTCCTGCAGTGCCTTTGCTCACAGGGTCCAGTCAACCATGCTGGGAGCAGGCTCCACTGATATTATAAAGAGCTGCTGTCCAAAAGAAAAAAACACTAAACCAAACCAGAAGGGAAGTGTTACTTCCATGGCTGAGCTCCTCACAGGCAGATGCAGGATTCCTCTGCTTCCCAAAAAGATGCGAAATTCATGTCCAAGACCTTGCCATTGCAGGCCTGAAAAGGCTGATTGCTGTCACTGGGCTTTGTTCTGTCCAGGAAACTCCAAAGACTCACTTAGGTACCTCCTTTCTAAAAGAAGGCCTGGGTTAAAAGATGAGCAGTGTAAGCCGTTCCTCAGCAAATACCAATCCCTATAAGAAATGCTGATTCCAGTGGGATTTATGCCCAAATGCTCTTCTCAGGAGGTCTTAAATGAAAAGATGGAGGAGAATTCCACAGAACCTGCACTTTGTATCATTTGTCCTGTGTGGTGCTTACAACTCTCCCCAGCTCCCGCAGAGTTTGCACTTCTGTGAGCGATGTGGTCCTTAAAAGAAGAGACTAAGTCAGCTCAGGAAAAGCAGGATCACTCTACTCAGCTCCTGCAGGCCCGAAATTAGAGCAAAGGATTGAAAAATGGAGTACTACGCAGCACATATCCACCTTGGGCATGACATACTTTTCAAACCCACATCCATGGAGGAATCTGACCTCACAGGTTTCCTACGAGCCAAAGGAGTGGGTTTCTCAGGAGTGCCTTAGTGTTGGACAGAGAACGTTTTCAAGAGAAGGGTTGGCTTGGAAGCTGGTGAAATAAGGTTCTAGATGACAGGTTACTCCCTGTCCCTCACATTGCTCTCTGTCTGCAGAGCACCACACCAGCAGCAGAACCTCCTCTGGCTCACACTCTTCCTCCAGAGGCTAAAGGGGATGCAAAGGACAACAAACGTCCACGGGCTGTCAGTCCAGGGCCTGAGCATCCTGAAGCAGTAAGGGGCAGCTTTGGCTGGTCCAGTGCAAAGCTTTGGTGCAGGGCAGAGATGCAGGTTTCTGATCAGGCAGTTCTTGCCCTTTGTGGCTGAAGATGCTGAGGGCTGGAGTCCTGCCATGACCTAGCACTTCAGCCCAGCCACTGACAGGTGGGAAATGGGATTTGAACTTTCACATGTAGGCCTCATTTTCCTGGCATTCTGACAGGGTCTGTGAACTTCCCTTGGTGTTAGATAAACAGTAGCATGATGTCCTCGAATGCTACTGGTATCAAAGTGAGCCCCTTTGTTTACAGTGTCTGTGCAGAGTCCCTGCTGTCAGCAGAGAGAGCAGTCCCAAGGCACAGTTCACAGCCTTGTGGGGTACAGAGGAGCCATTGCTGCCTGCAGGGAGATGCCCCTCTCCACACACTGTCGAGGCGGCTACAGTCAGGGCTACAACGACAATAGTTATTTAGTTACTCTCATCAACATCCCCCTCACAGCAGCTTTCACCTTCAGGTGAGCTATGTCCCTGCTTGCTGCTTCTCCCAGCTCTCAGGAGCCAACTTCTCTGCTCCTTATTGCATCTTTGTGCTTTTTCTCTGCCCATTCCTTGCAGGCCCCAACAGGAGAACTTCTTGCCAATCAGGACTCCTCGGCCCAGGCAGGACAGACAGGGCAGCAGGACAGCATGGATAGAGTGCTCTGTGCCCAGGAGTTCAGGTGTGTGCTAAGCTTTGTTGCTTTCTCCTGGCAGGGTTGGGCATTGCTGGGCTTTAGGAGGCCCAGCGTCAAGGCACAAATTTGGCTTTCTCATCATCTGACTCGCTCAGCACAGAGAGGGGAAGGAAGGCAGCCCATGGGCAGGTCTGGCAGCCGACTGACCTACAGCAAAGATGCCTCGTGGGTCTCACTTCTCAAACTTGACAAAAACCATTCCAAACTGGACCAGGGTAGAAACAAGGGAGGCTCAGGTTAGGCCTCAGGAGAAGCACTGAATCCCAAAGGCAATAATGCAGCAGAGCAAGATTGTCAGAGAGTTTGTGCAGATTTTGGAAGACCCCGCTGGACAGAGCCTGTCCAGATGCCATAGCTGATCCCAAGTGCTTGGAGCTGAAGACTGGGCTAGAAGCTTCCTGGGGTCCCTACCAGCCTAAACCATCTTGGGATCCTTTGATTATTGGGTTGGAAATTCATACCCACCTCCACTCCAAGTTTGCAGGCTCTTTCCTTGTTGCACTACTGAAAGCAAGAGTAATTGTGGTAGTACTCATCTAGACTCACCAAGGGTGTCTTAGCCAATAAAGAACATTTGCAAGTCCAACATCTGCTGTATCAGACAGGAGGAGTGTGGGACCTAGCAGGCAGGAAACTGTTAAGCTGAGAGTACCTGACATTTCTGGAAAAGTTTTGTAGCTTCTGGAAGCCTGGAAAAAGGGAATAGTCTTGTTGCATTCCTAAAATCAAGAGTAACTGTAGCAGTACTCATCTCAACTTCTAAAGCGTGTCTTAGCAAAAGAAAAACTTTTGCAGGTAAGGTATCATCTGCCAGAGAGGAGTTTTAACACTTAGCAGGTAGGAAGCTGTTAAGCTCTGAGAACCTGAGATTACGGGAAAAATTTTGTGGCTTCTGGAAGCTTGTTGGGCTTTCTCACTGGTGGCTCTGTCACCTGCACAAATGACAAAGAGAGATGCTGGTCTAGTGAGAGAATTGCAGCATTCTCTTGAGGTGGAACTGAAGGGCTGTTGGAAGTTCCTGACACTGCCCTGTGTGGGACATGGTATGTAGTCCTGCTTTTGCAAGGAGACTGTGTTGCTATTAATGGTTTGCTCGTCTGTCCCCTTGTTGCCGATGGAAGGAGCTGGCTGGATTTGAGAGGAAGTGCCACTCGTCACTAAAGAGGGCGTGTGAAGTGGCAGCAGAGCCAGCAGAGGAATCGCAGCCTCAGAGGGATGAGCTAAAGGAGGAGGTTCCTCTGGCAGTGCCAAAGGTATGCTCACCTTATTCCTAGGCAGCGTCTGTGGGTGAGGGAGTTGTCCCAGCAAGATCACCCTGAATGCTGCTTCTGGCAGCAAGTAGGACCGAGACTGTGTTGCTGTTATCATTGTTGTTCCTCTTGAAAAATGGTGCCCCCGTGCTTCCAGGTTTGCTGCCCACAGCAGCCAGCACCCAGGGTTCTGGAGAAGGTGCTGCAGGAGCTCTCTCGCCAGGGGCACACACTGTCCCAGGTGTGCCAAGACAAGGCGGTGCTGGCACAAGAGAACGCTGCCCTGGAAGTCTGACTGACAGCCACACGGCGGGACCTACAAGGCCTTTCCGAGCAGCTGGTAGAGGCCAGGTAAAGGCAGGAGGAGACCCTGGGTGGGACATTATTGAAGGTCTGTAATTACACATCTGGTGAGCGTTACATCAGGATTTACTGCCTACTGTGTGCTCTCCAAATGTTTCTCAGACAGAGAGGTGATGAGGCATGAGGAAAAAGAACAGGATACTATGACCTGAATGTTATTGTTCTGACTGCTCAAGGTCTCAAAGCTCTTTTGGGGGCTGGCTTGGGACCCTTTGCACATCCCAAAGGCATATGAAAAGCAAGGTGACTTAGTTAGCCTTACATAATGTATTAAGTGTTGCTAATGACATTCCAGTAGTTTAATTGGCAGGATACCTGTCCCACTACCAGGATAGGTCTTGTTCAGATAAAAACCTGCAGGTGGTTTCAGGGAAGAGGGAGCTTACATATAGGTGATTCTCTCCTATTCAGCACTCACAGGATCTGAATTAAGATATATTGTGTAGTTATTTTGATGAGGTTCATAAATTTATACCATGCAAAATGAAATTCATCATCAATGTAGCTGATCTGTTTGTTCATCCAATTCCATGTGAATTGCAAAATGCCAGAATGGGTTGGAGAAGTTGAGCCTTAAGCATCTGCTGAACTTCTTTCCTTGTGTAAAGGTTATGATAGAGAAAACAAAACTTCTGATCTCATTATAACTGTTGTTCTGTAATGGATCAGCTGGTCCATGAGAGTCTCTTCATTTTCACAGTTCACTTGAGGACATCAGCATTTCCTGCACTTCATGTAAAACTGTGTTTTATGCTGAATCTTAGGGAGTGCTGCTAAGCCACTGTACATTTATTTGTGATTGTTCTGGCTGAGTCTTTACAAAGAAAATGGAAACTTTTATTTACTTTTTAATAGAGCCTCTCTATTAAAAACAGAAAACCCAAAACTTCAGGACTTTGCGTGGGAATTTGCCTGAGCTTCATGTGAAGCATTTAGCACCTCTGCCTCAGCTGCTGTGTACAGTTCATACAACAATGTCTATATGAAGTAGTCACCATATTAAATACCTGTTCACAGTAGTCAGGCATTTGTCTACAATGTTACTGGATACTGTCCAATACTGTGGGTGCTTTGTTTACAATTTTTGCTGGTAAAAGTGTTTTGGGGGAAAGCTAAAACATAGTGAAAGGAAAATGGGAAAGCAACCCCAAATACAACTATTTATACTGCATAATATAACTTAAAACAAGGTACAGTAAATTCACGAATACAAGCCGCACTGCGTATAAGCCGCATCTCTGGGTGTTGGCAAATATTTCGGTTTTTTTCCATAGATAAGCTGCACCCGAATATAAGCCGCTTTGTCGTTCGCAGCGAGGACCCGCGTGCAATTAGTAACAGAACCGTGGGAGGGCGGGGTTTACTGGCTGAGCTAAGGCTGTGCAGGCTCGGCCCGCTAGGGGCCGCTGAGGGGCCAGGTGGCCCAGCCCGGTGCTGCCGCTCAGGGTCGGCCGCCACTGCCACTGGGCTCGGTCACCCCGGGTCGGCGCTGCCCCGCGGTGGCAGGCAGGGACGGAGCTTCCCCCGCTCCTATGGCAGCGGCGGCGGGCGGGGACGGAGCTTTCCCGCGCCCGTGGTGCCGGCGGCGGGCGCGGACAAAGCACCCCGCCTCCTCCCCGGGCTGCGGCAATGGCGGCGCGCACTTCCCCCCCCATCCCCGGGCCGCGGCAATGGTTGCGCAGGGCTCCCATCGGCTCCCGGAGCCGCGGCAATGGCGGCGCCCCCCCCCCCGTCGGCTCCCCGGGCCACAGCAATGGCTGCGCGGGGCTCCCGTCGGCTCCCCGAGACACGGCAATGGCGGCGCGCACTTCCCCCCCCTCCCCGGGCCGCGGCAATGGCGGCGCCCCCCGCCCCCCCCGCCCGTCCTCCCCGAACAGCGGCAATGGCGGCGCCCCCCCCCCCGTCCTCCCCTGGGCTGCGACAGAGGAGGGAAGAAGAGAGTTCTCCCGCCTCTCTCCCCACCCCCCCGTGCTGCCTGCAGGGAGCCAGGGCAACACAACAACACTGTAACAATCGCGGAATGCCGGCTTTTACTGGCAGGTGCTTGGCTCGGCACTCTGGCTGGCACGTCTGGGGTTGTAAATGTCAGAAAATTATTAACATATTAGCCGCACCCGACTATTAGCTGCACTTCCGGGTTTCCACCAAAATTTTTGTCAAATTGCTGCGGCTTGTATTCGTGAAATTACTGTAATCAAAGTCTGCAGAAGGAAAAATCTCACATATTTTGTATGCAACAGTTGCTGTGCAGATGCTCTTTATTTTAATCTTCCTTATTTGCACCTGTACTTGATAGTGGCATTCTTCACTTCTCTCCATGTAACTAAAACTGCCCCAAGCTTCTAATTCTTCTTCCTTATGAACCTGGGGCAATCTCCAGAACATTAGCAGGCAATTTAAAAAGGAATTTAGAGAGTGGTGAGTCTCTGTCCTCTCTGCCACCAGCTATGTGCTTATGTCTTCCCAAAGAGACTCTCTCCAGGACCAGGTTAACATCCACAAATCCATGAAACAGAAAATCAGGAGCCTAAATAATGCTTTCCCTGATGGCAAGGAGAACAATCAAGACAAAGCAAGCGTGAGGAAAAGAAGAACCAAAGGCCTGGTTTATGTGTTGTGAGGAGCTGTGATTGCAGTTTTGGCAGCTAAAAGGCTTAAAGCTTTAGCCCAGTCCTCTTGTTCCCTTTTGACCTGGACAAGGGGCTTAAAAGGAGGTGCTGGATTTCGAGTGTTTGCAGGAGAATCCAAACACAGGCATAAGCTGCCAGTTTGTGAAGAGGCAGAAATTGGCTGCTTTGAAGCACTCAGCTGGTTTCCTAGTTCATTTCCATGCTGCAATAACCAGTTCCATGACTGAACTGCAGAATGTTTTTAACAAACCAAAGTCCTGGCTTTGTGAACACTTTCAAGTAGGTGCAACCAGAAGCTTCTTTTCAGAAATCATGAACAAGCTGAAGTAATAATGGAGACAGTTCCACCAGGTCACAGCAAGTGCACCACTGATCTAGAGACAGACTCCTCGTCTGGAGCGTGGATTGTGTGACAGACTGTCCAGCATGGAAAACAAAGCATCCTTGCAGAAGCTAATACTTGAATCGACAGGGAGGCTTCATGCAGCACAGATGGAGCACCACTCACTGCACCTACAACTTGCAGAATTCACATGGAATTTCAGTAAGATAAAAAAAAGAAGCTGACAAAGCCCAGAGCCTGTGAGAACAATAAACATGATTCAGCAAAAAGTCATCACCCGTGAGAGGTTTGACAGTGTAGGAGGATTAAATAATGCATACATTGGAAGCGTCAGGCACAATCACTTTTGAATGAACAGGAGCAACAGCTACAGGGGGAGCAACAGCTACAGGAGTCAAAATAAAAACTGGAGTTGCGCCCCAGTGAAGCAGCAGATCAAAGCCAAGTCTTCCATGAAACTCTAAAAGAAGACACACAGAGAACATCTGACCATAGACTAGACCTGACAACTTCTCCTGACAGAAGGAAAGAGAAGACAACTGTGGGAAGGGCTGCATTTTATAACTCAATCTTTATTTCAGACACCCAAACTTAAATCTCACTTTTCTGTGATTTCTCCATGGAGTAAGTTTGTTGCCTTAGTCTCTACTTTACTATCTTATTTGTGTTAAAATCACAACTTTATGCATTAAAATATCTTGGAAATTATAATGAACAAATAATACACCACACAACATACCCTCCATCCCCCTCTTATTTCTTTTGACACAATAGATTTTAAATAACTACATTACACAGAATTAGCAAAATCATGACTCAAAGCCCTTTACAGAGATCAAGTCAAAAATGAGAAATGAAGTTTTGAGACCTGTCCCAGAGAGTGTGAAAGGTTATGGAGTTTTTATCTCTTGCAATTAAAACCTTCAGTCTTAAGGATATATCCCAGGTATCCTGATGGATGTGTGCTGTAAGACAAAACCTGAAAGAAGCTCAGGATACCGTGGTTGGTGCCAGCAAAGAGTTAAATCATCTGCATACTAAGTGTGCAGACAGCAAGAATTTAACAGGAACTTTAAAACCGGAGAGTTACAGAAAGTACAGCAGTGCTCAGAGAAGTAGAAAGTGCTTTTCCAGGATCCTGTAGGGTGGGGTTTATTCAGTTGTTGTTGGACATCCACGCTCCCATCGGGGGCTCGAAATCTCTCGGTTCAAGAGGTTTTACAAGAACCTTTCCCTAAGCCTGACTCCCTCCTGATGGAGGAAAATGTGCTCCTTTGGTGCAGAGAGCGCCCTGCTTTGAATTCTGTCCACAGAATTCCAAACTTTCTGGCTCTTTGTTCCTCTCTCTGGCCGAAGAGTGCGCTGTGCTGAGGATTCACACATCTCAGTCTGGCTTTGGTGTCAGGGGCTCCTTTCAGTGTCCTGCACTTTTATTTGACTGTCGGGAGCCCTCCAGCCTTAGGAGATGTCTGGGAGGCCGGAGAGAGCAGCGGGAGCCCCGGCAGAGCCCCGCGCTGGGTTCGGGCCATTGTGGCATCACCGTGCGCGTCCGTGGCAACCGTGGAATCGCCGCCTCCGGCTCCGCGTTTGTCCCGGCTGGTCCCGGCACTCCAGGTCCTGCCCTGCCGGGAGCCGCTGCCCTCCGACCGTCCCATCCGGTCCTGCTGGAGGAGGAGCAGCCTCGCAGCAGCTCCAGGCACCGGCGGCACTGTCCGGTGAGTTCTGTGCTTTCACTGCGCCTTTGGGACTCGCTCCAGGCTTTGCCGGCTTGAAGTGAGTGCGGTTGGATTTTTTCAGATCACGTTTAGATTTATTCTTGAGTGGTGTCTGTCACCTTCCAATGTCGTGGGACCTTCCAATGTCTTGTTGTCACCTTCTGCTATCCCCGGTTTCTGCTCCAAGCCCTGTCCAGCCTGATCTTGGGCACTTCCAGGGATGGGACAGCCACAGCTGCTCTGAACAACCTGTGCCAGGACCTCAGCACCCTCAATGAGGAGAATTTCTTCCTCATATCTAGTCTAAAGCAGTGGCCTGTTCTGAACTATTCAGCATATATTCAGACGTTTGCAGGAAGAAGATGACACAAGTTTTTAATGACACATCAAACATAATTCCCCAAGCAAAAGCTTCCTCTGCTGTTTCGTTTAATTATGGAACTCCCACAAGCTGCTCCATGGCACTGGAATTTTTTTCCCCCTAGATGAAATAGTATGCTTTTTGGATTTATCCCTTTGTGTGCTAGGAAGGTATTGATACCTATTTTCACAGAGGAATATTGCATATTCTAAATCTTTAGCATTCTTAGGTGACACTATTCAGATTTATTTTTTTCTTTTCCTCTATTTGACTTCAGAGTCATTTAAAGAAGTTTTACAGCTTCAGAATGATTTGGATGTGACAGAAAACATTTTTACTCTAGGTTTCGGTTTTTGGTAGGTACTGTTTCTGGTTTTGGGTTTTTGGTGGTGTTTTTTTTTTTTCCTGTTCATTATGGAATTTAGTTTAAGCCTCGATAATAAAGCGACTAATGCCACAAAAAAACTAATTTCTTACTTCTTAGTGCTACATCGTAATGCATAAATTTTCTGCAATTTGTGCAAGACTTAGCAGCCTTTAACGGAGCGTGTTCTATTAGACAGGCAACTTGTCTATTTGATTCACATAAAAAATAATCGTGCTGTCTTTTATCTCCCTTAGATTGTTTTGAAGAGAAGCAGAGTTTAGAATCTGCTTAGGAGAATGTGGCTCAATACTCACAAACATACCATTTTAAATTGATGTTCTGAAAACTGTGACTGTAGATATTCTGCTTTATTTATTTATTTATTTATTTATTTATTTATTTATCTGTTTATCTATTTATCTATTTATTTAAGACGTTCAGGCTTAAAACATTAGCAGTACAATTCTGTTTTCACATTAATAGAGGTGGCAGAGGTTGGCTTTAAATCTTACCATGACCCCTGTGTTTTATAACTCGATAAGAGTTTGATCTTTGGCACAAACTACTTGTCTGTCTTTAGTCTGTACAAAACTGCCAGTTACATAGGAACAGCAAAATTCCACAAATGCAGACTTTGATTAGAAAATCAGACTGCAGTCTGCTCCTTCAGCTGCAGAAGTTTAGCAAAATTACAGCACTAGGGAGTAAGGGAAAGAACATTTCTCTCTGTTGCTAAAATGACTCTGCATTTCCTGCCAGCTGTGGAATTGAAGCTGATGAGAAGCTGGTTTTCTGCCATGGTCCATGTTGACTGCAACCAGCAGACTTGTGAAGTGAACACTGAGAATTGAGGTTTTGAACTACAAAATACCTTCTGCAGTGTAGGACTCAAGAGCTATTTCACCTGCTCATGTGCTTTCTTGAAGATTCTTAAAGTCCTGCTATAAATGGTGTCTTAGGTAAAAACTGCAGTTGGTAAACAACATGTTTTAGTTCAAAACCAAGTGTTCTAGTAATGAACTAGTAATAGATGAAAATGGAAGTAGAAGACATTCTCTGAATTCTCTTAGACTGCAAATTGTGCATGCTTTGAAACTTTCCACACTTTTGTGTTTTTTTTTTCTTTGAATCTTCTGAGAGCTTTATGGTTGTGGTACTTCTAGTTGTTACATGAAGATGAAAGGAAAAATCTCCAAGCAGTAGTATCAAGCTTTCATAAAGTACTGCATTTACTGGCTGTGCTGTGATAATTAAAGAAAGTATGATAGAAAGAAAAATTCGTAAGGCCAGTTTCCATTTTATTTGAAAACATTTAAGTAGGCAACCAAAATGAAGTGGTTAACATAATAATAGTTCAACAGTTCTGTTACTGGTTGGCTTGGGGGTTTTTTTGTTTGTTTTTGTTGGTTTGGGGTTTTTTGGTTCTGTGCTAAGAAAGAAAAATAAGGTTTTCTGATACAGGTTTGTAGGTTTCCACCAATTGCTTTGTGAGTTCAGAAGCTGTTCATAAAAAGCTATTTCAAAAAGGTGTCTAATGCTATTTCTGCCAGTCCTTAATATTATGTTCTCTGTTCTAATCCTCTCATACATTTTGCATTTCCAAACATCTTTACTTTCTCATTCTGGTGGTGCCATATAATTTTTCTTGTTAAATATTTATAGTCTGCAGCTAAAATCTTGAAATTGTATCCTTTAATAGTAGTCATGTCTTTAAAGGCAAGATTTAATCTAAGTTACCAATCCCTTCTTTGATGGTATTTGTGTCTTTTGTGACAGTCAAAAAATATGTGTGAGGAAATATATGTCATTAGGTAAATTTTTGGTCATGAAAAATGTTTATTGTGCCTGTACAGAAATGTAGATGTAAAGTGGTCAATTTTATTTAGAAAGATCTATTAATTCAATGTCAGGTACAATGTCATTTTTGTAGAAAATACTTGATGTAGGTAAAGGTACTTTAGTGTTTCCATTTCTGTATTATATGATACCAATTTAGTGCTTAATTTAATCCTATTTTTTTAATCGGTGTATTTCACATTTATTGCCCATAAACTCTTGCAGTTCTGTGTGGAGAAAACTATTATTGCAGTTTTTCTTATGTACTTAAAATATAGTGAAAACCAACATATATCAAATAATGTAAACACTTATTTTCAAGTACAGAAAGAACTTCAAAGTTGTCCAGTTTGAAGTTATAATAATTTCACTTAAAGTTATTTAACTATTAATAAATATGTTTTTAATATACATACTTATATGTGTACGTATATATGTGTATGTGTACAGATTTATTTCTGTGTTTATATATATAAATTTGTATATTCTATGTTTAAATTTTTCACTTCATATCTAAAAACTTGGTTTTGACTCTTTTATTACTGCTTGGGCTGCCTGAGGGCTGATTCTACTAATTTCCAAAAAGATTTTGTTAATAGCTGGAATAGTAGTGGAAATTAAGATAAAAGGGTAGTTTGGAGGACTACACCTTTAATTTGTGTAATGTTTGTGATCAGTTGCATGTCTGTAGTTTGAATGTGTGGATCTCTGAAGACAAAGTATGTAAAAGAGAGGTTTTTTCCACATTGATGCATTTGTTTCATGACAGAGATGGTTTTGAGAAGTAACTCATGTTAAAAAATGAGACTTACTGTGGAGACAAAAAGCTGGCCAGTTATTTTAACTTACATGATTGGAATGATGTTTTTAAGCCTCCTGAAAGTTAGTTATCAAAAATGATGGAAGTTCATTATTGAAAAAATACTGAAAAATAATGATGAACACATTATGCTTAAATCAACTTTGGTAATCTTCAAAGAGCAATAGTAGACAAAAACTGCACAAAGTAATTTTACTTATGTGAATATTTAAAACTCTGGGCCCATGCTTGGGTAATTGAAGTAAAGAAGCATTGGAACTTTAAAGGAATACTCATGTGTTTTGAACACACATTTTTTACATCAGGCAGTGATATAGAAGGACAGCTGTTGCCTCAGGACAGAAATCAACCAGAAATGGACACCAGTGAAGATTTGAGAAAGAAAATCCAGGAGCTTGAGAAAAAAATCTTGGAATTAACCAATCAACACAATCATGATGTAAGGATTTTGTTTGCTTACTTGCTTGCTTGCTTGCTTTATTTTACCCTTGAAATGAATGTAAGTTGTTTCCTTAAATGCAATTTGTTTCCTTGAAATAATCCTCTCATCGGGTGAATCAAAATCACAGGTCACTAGTTGGAAAATAACAAAGCAGCAGCCCTGTACAGACCTCTCATGCCTGCCCATAGGAACTGGTATCACTTTCAGTGTCATTGCTGATAGTTGAAGGTGTGTGTAAGAAACTGGAGCACTACACAACAGCAAAGTCATGCAGAAGAATATTTTGCACCCCCAGCTTTGGAATTCTCAATATAAGACATGGTTGCTTTGTTTGAGTGGTTTAATCCTGGTAATTCCAGGGATCCATTTTAGAGAATCATCCCACCATTGATGGAACAATGGGAACACAACAAGAGCAAATCACTGTGTAAGAAGCAGGAATCTCTAAAAAAATTATATGGAACAACAAACTTGATTTATTGGCTTTATTTAATCTACAACAGATAAATGAGCACTCACACCAACTGCCTTAAAAAACTGCTAAGAGCAGAATTGTTACTTGTAGCAGTACCAGTAATTCAAACTCAAGAAAATTTTAATGAAATATTTTCTCACTGCTACTTCATTTAGGTACTATTTTACCACAACAGGGAAAACCTTTGTCATGGGGAAAAATTATTTCCCATTCATGGAGCTCCTGTTAATAAGGCTGCTGCTGCTGTATAGATGTTCTGAAGAAATGCATGCTTTACTTCCCACCTTCTTGCATTCAGGTGGCTTGAATGTGGTAATTTCTGGCAGCAGTGACTAGACTATCTTTCTTATAGCAGATAAGAACCTTTTTTGAAGTGGTTTTTTTTTGTTTGTTGTGTTGAATAGCATTCTGCTTGACTGCTGAACACCATTGCACTGAAGTTTGTGTTTACATAATGAGTCACTAGGTGTCTGGTAATCTAGTATCCCAACATGACTGTTTTTCTAGTTGTTAAATACAGTTATCAGGAAATTTCCTGTGCAATATCATTATAACTTTTATTGTCTTAAGGCAGAAGTGTCTTTGGAAAAACAGAGGGGCTATGTTTAAGGTACATGAAAATGATCTAAGAACAGGATCAGTTTGCATTTTAAAAAAGTGTCTAAAATGTGAAGTTTCAAGACTGTATTTCAAATTCAGGCGTGATAAGATGGCAGCTGTGAATGCAATTTCCAAAATATTTATTTTCTAGATGTTTCACTATGAAAAAGATTTAACAAAATTAAGGTTGGAACTCGAGAGAGGAGAGGCTCTCTATCAAGTTCTGGAAAATGAAATGTTCTTGGCTAGAAAAGAGGCTGAGGTGCAGATGTATTCTATAGAAGAAGAGCTAAATGATACAAAAGCTAAGCTTTTGGAACTGCAAGGTAAGTTTAAAAAAAAAATAAATTATGGACCAGAGGCATTACTTTTCAAGCAGTTTTAGTCACTTAGATGTGGGTTCAGAACCAGCGTCTCCCTTCATGCTGCACAGCTTCTCTAGGCAAATAACAACAATAGTTAATGTGTAAAGATAATGGAGTAATAAAATTCATGCTAACAGAAATGTTCTGAGACATTTTTCAGAGAAAGAAAAGGGGTGGTGAAAGCTAACACCGAGATGAAAATTTTTATCAGGGAGACAGTAGAATAAGTTAGTTTTCTTAATTAAAAATACCCACCCTAGCAATTATAATGATGAGGTGTAAAAGATCTCTGTAATTATTTGTAGCATTTCACATAAAGTGCTATTGTTTCCCACCCTTTCCAAGGGTGGGATACTTTTGTAATGTCCTTTGCTCTGTTAAAGATTAATATCTGTAATCAGGTGCCCTGTGGTTCAAATCAGCACTTCAAGACAAGAATCATACAATCTTAAGTACTTCACATATGTGCCTTTGTGAGAGCTATTTAACAGGAGATGTAGATTCTCTCTTGATTTGTTTTTTTATTCTTCTTTTTTATTCCAGCACACGGGAGAGGACAAATGCTGGCAGTGCACCACAGAACCTGCACTGGGTCTGGAACCCACCCACCCTCTGGTGTGTCACCCTACAGAACCTGTACTGTGTCTGGAACCAACACAGCCTTCCCTTCCAACCACAACTATTTCAGTTCTGTGCAATTCCTTGCTTTTTAAAATTTACTTTCTCTGAACAGAATCTTTGTGCTGTTCACTTTGGACCTGAAGCAGCTGGTTCACCTCCCCTACCTGCTCCTGCTTCTCCACAGTGATGGTAAGTTTACTTTTCAAGCAATTCTAGTCACTTGGATGTGGGTTCCTAGCCAGCATCTCCCTTCATGCTGCACAGATTCTGTAGGCAAATACAATAATACTTAATTCATTTCCTTGTTTGTTTGTTTTTTTTTTAAATTTACTTTCTCCAAGTAAATTTACTTTCCTCTGAACAGAATCTTTTTGGCATCTCTTTGAACCCCAGCCAGCTGGTACCATGTACTATGTACTAGTTTGAAAACAAACCATTAGGAGTTTCCAAGTCAGAGCTACAGTTTAGTGGGAAAATTAGAATAAAGGCAGAAAACACTGGCTTAAACTGACAGAGTCAGGATAGCACTTCACACCCTGTTGGTCAGGGTGGTGGCAGCAGTCCAGTTAAATGGTGGCTGCAGTCCTGCTGAAGTGATAGCTGTGGTTCTGTTGAAGCAGCAATCCCATAGAAGGGTCTGGTCTTCCTCTGAAGTTCCAGGGTGGTTATGCAGCTCTTACCCTCTGGGAATCCAGTGAGTATAGCTGCTCTGGTGCTCCAAAACCTCAGATTGTATCCAGGTAGGAATGCCTGGTTGTCCCCCTTGGGCAGAGCATCTCACAACAGGATGATGTAATTTCATGAGGGATGCAGTGAAGCCATGATGGCCCATTAGCCAAGATCCTGGAGGGAGATACCAGGGATGAGTCATGGAGAGAATAAAGAACACTGCCCCATTTATCTTAACAGCTGACACAGAGGGTAATAGAATACATACTTTTTGGTTCTATCTTACATTATAACCTAAGACAATGAAGTAAATTCACTTTCTCTGAACAGACTCCTTTTGGGGTCACATTAAACCCCAAGCAGCTGGTACACATGCTGCTTCTGTTCCTCCTGATGTCTGATAAGTCTGCTTTGTCAAGGAATTATAGTCACTTGGATGTGGTTCCTTGCCAGCATCTCCCTTCATGCTGGACAGATTCTGTATGCAAACACAACAATACGTACAGTAATTTCACGATTATAAGCTGCACCATTTTGTCTAAAATTTTGGTCCGAACCCAAAGTGCGGCTTATAATCAGGTGCGGCTTATATACGGACAAAGAACAAAAAGTTACTGTTTTAGTTTGGAGGACAGGTGTCTGCTGAGAAAGGCAGGAACTTCTCTTTGAAATGGAGAATGTAAACGCCCTCCCTCAAAATTATTATAATTTTGAAATCAAGGGGCTTTTAGGCAAAGATATGGGAATTAGGAATAACAGTTCTTCACTAGGGGAACTAAAATAGAAATACAGTACTAGAAAGAAACAAACTCCAAGCCCTGACAAAGTCAGAGTACAACCTGACTCCCTGTCAGGCAGGGTGTTGGCAGCAGTCCCATTAAATGGTGGCTGCATCCTCCTGCAGTGACAGATGTGATTCAGTTGAAGCAGTGTCCTGTAGAAGGTGCAGTTTCCCTCCGGAGGTCCAGTGGTGATGTGGAGAAATCCAGCTTCCCTCTGGAGTCCAGTGGAGAAAGGGGCTACCTTAGTGTCCCAAAACCTCTTTTTTATCTTGGTAAGAAATGTTGGGCTCTTCCCCCTGGCTGGATCAACTTCCAATGGGATGAAGTAATTTTATCAGTCCCACAGTGGGACTCAATGGGCCATTAGCAGACAATGACTCCCTGGAGGAAGGATGGGGTGTGAAAAGATAAAGAACAATGCCCTGCCTGGCTTCAATGGATGGCCCATTAGCAGAACATCTGCCATTGAGATAAGGATCACTGCCCTCACCCTCAACAGATGGTGATAGAATAGATACCTTTTATCACACTCGGTATTGTAACGTGCGGCTTATAATCAGGTGCATCTTAAGTACGGAGAAAGAATGAAAAGTGGCTGGCACCCAGAAGGGCGCCTTATACTCAGTGCAGCTTATAATTGTGAAATTACTGTAATTACAAACATTATGAAGCAGTAAAGGTGCTGCTAACAGGAACATTTTGAGACTTTTTGGAAGAGAAAGAGGATGGTGAAAGGTAACACAAGGTTTGAAACTAGTACTGTAATTTTTTTTTTCTCTTGATCCTTAATTGCTTGGATATTTTAGGTTGGTTGAGGGGGTGGTGGTGGTGGGTGGTGTATGTTTGGTTCCTTTTTTCTTTGTTTCTCTCTACTATTTAAATTAATTCTTTCTTTCTTTCTTTGTTTTTCAAAGACTTTTTACTTCCTTTCTGTTATAAACTAATAATATTTTTGTAATGGCCTTTCCTTGCAAACACAACCATTTCAGTGCTGAACATTTCCTTGTGGTTTATTTTAATTATTTTTTTATCCTTCCTTCCTTCCTTCCTTCCTTCCTTCCTTCCTTCCTTCCTTCCTTCCTTCCTTCCTTCCTGGAGTCCTTCCTTCCTGGAGTCCTTCCTTCCTGGAGTCCTTCCTTCCTTCCTTCCTCCCTCCCTCCCTCCCTCTCTTCCTCCCTCTTTTTCTCTCTTTCTCTCTTTCTGTCTTTTTGTTATAAACTGCTAACATTTTGTCACAGCGTTTCCTTACAACTATAACCATTTTGGTTGTGTGCATTTCCTTGCTTTTTCACACTTCCCTCCTCTGAAGTAAATTTACTTTTTCTGAACTGATATTTTTTGGGTGGACCTTGTACCCAGAGCACCCTGTAGACCTCTTACTCCTGTCCCTGCTCCTGACGGTTATTCTGTTTTCCAAGCAATTTTACCCACTTGAATGTGGGTTCCCAGACACCGTCTTCCTTCATGCTGTATACATTCTGTAGGCAAATGCAACCCTACATAATTGTAAATACAATGCAGCGTTATAAGTGGTACTAAGAGAAATGTTCTGAGACGTTTTTCAGAAGAGAAAGGGGCTGGTGGAGGATAACACAGGGATTCAAATTACTACTGTAATTTTTTTTCTACTAGTTCCTATTTCCCTGAAACTGTTTTTTTGTTTGTTTAGTTTTAGTTTCAGTTTGATTGCTTGTTTCTTGTATTTTTTTGGTTTTGAGGAGTGGTTGAGGTGGGGGTATGCATGTTTTGTTTTAGTTTTTTTTTTTAATTTTATAACTTCTTTTAATTTCTTTCTTCCTTTATTTCTATAACCCAAGGATTTTTCCTTTCTTTCTCTTATAAACCATTAATATTATGTAATACCCTTTCCTTGCAAATATAACCATTTCTGCTCTTTGCATTTTCTTTAAGTTTTAAAACTTTCTTTTACTGAACAGATATTTTCCAGCCTTATTTTTCAACCCCAGCAACCAGTGCACCTGCTACTCCTTCTCCGGCTCCTGATGGTAAGTCTCATTTCAAGAAAATATGGTCACTTGGATGTGGATTCAGAAGCAGGATCTCACTTCATGCTGCAAAGCTCATATAGGCAAAAATGGAATGATACTTAATTGTAAACATAACGGAGCAATAAAATTAATTCCAAGAGAAACCCTACAAGGCTTTTGTCAAAGAAAGAGAGGATGGTGAAAGCGAGCAGAGGGATTAAAATTACTCCTGGAATGAGATTTTTTTCTATTGCTTCTTACTTCCTTGGGTACTTTTGCTTTTAGTTTGGGTTAGGTTGTTTGGTTGGTAGGATTTTATTGGTTTGTAGGGTAACAGTATTGGGTGGGTGGGTGTTTGGGTTTTAGCTTTTCTATTATTTCCTTTAATTTCTTTCTTTTAAACGGGAGACTTCTTTCTTTCTTTCTGTTGTAAACCACTAACATTTTTTAGCAGCCTTTCCTTACAACCACAATAATTTTGGTTGTGTGCATTTCCTTGCTTTTTCACACTTCCCTCCTCTGAAGTAAATTTACTTTTTCTGAACTGATATTTTTTGGGTGGACCTTGTACCCAGAGCACCCTGTAGACCTCTTACTCCTGTCCCTGCTCCTTATGGTAATTCTGCTTTTCAAGCAATTTTAGCTACTTGAATGTGGGTTCCCAGACACCGTCTTCCTTCATGCTGCACACATTCTGTAGACAAATGTAACTTTACATAATTGTAAATACATTGCAGCGTTAAAAGTAGTGCTAGAGAAATGTTCTGGGGCTTTTTTCAGAAGAGAAAGGGGCTGGTGGAGGATAACACAGGGATTCAAATTACTACTGTAAATTTTTTTTTCTACAGGTTCCTAATTCCGTGACACTGGTTTTTTATGTTTGTTTAGTTTTAGTTTCAGTTTAAATGCTTGGTTTTTTGTAATTTTTTGGTTTTGAGGAGCGGTTGAGGTGGGTGTGTGGATATTTTGGTTTTGTTTTTTTTTTTATTTTATATGTTCTTTCAATTTCTTTATTTTTTTTTCTTTAACCCAAGGATTTTTCCTTTCTTTCTCTTATAAACCATTAATATTGTGTAATACCCTTTCCTTGTAAACATAATAATTTCTGCTGTTTGCTTTTCATTCCGTTTTAAAACTTTCTTTTACTGAACAGATATTTTCCAGCCTTATGTTTCAACCCCAGCAGCCAGTGCACCTGCTGCTCCGTCTCCTGCTCTGGATGGTAAGTCTCATTTCAAGCAAATATGGTCCCTTGGATGTGGATGCAGAAACAGCATCTCCCTTCATGCTGCAAAGCTTACATAGGCAAATGTAATGATACTTACAGTAATTTCATTAATACAAGCCGCACGGACTATAAACCGCATTGCCGGGTGTTGGCAAACATTTCGTTCTTTGTCCATAAATAAGCCGCACCCAATTATAAACCGCTCTGCCATTCGCAGTGAGGACCCGCGTGCAACAAATTTGCCAAACAGTAACAGAACCACGGGATCGGGGGCTGGGGTTTACTGGCTCGGCTTGGGCTGTGAGGGCTCGGGGCGGAGCCAGGTGACCCAACTCGGCGCTGCTGCTCGGCGCGGCTGCTCGAGGACAGCCGCCGCCTCTGGGCTTGCTCACCCTGGCCTGGTGCTGCCCCGCAGTGGCACGGGGGGCACGGAGCCCACCGGCACCCATGGCGGTGTCGGCAGGAGGGGACGGGAGCTCACTGGCACCCATGTCGGTGGCAGCAGGAGGGGAAGGAACGCCCCCGTTCCCACAGCGGCAGGCAGGAGGGAGCCCCCTGCCTCCCTCCCGAACCGTGGGGCTGGCAGCACGGAGCCCCTGCCTCCCTCCCGAGCCATGGGGATGGCAGCACAGAGCCCCTGCCTCTCCCAGGCTGTGGGAGAGGAGAGAAGGAGGGAGTTGCCCTGCCTCCCTCCCCGTCCTGCGCTGCCAGCAGGGGTCCTGGCTCCACCCGCTGCGCAACAGAATAACCAATTTGTAACAATCGCGTAAACGTGGGTTTTACTGGCCGGTGCTCGGCTTAGCACCTCGGTTTGCTCTTCTGGGGTTGGAAATGTCAGAAAATTATTCACATATTAGCTGCCCCTGAATGTAAGCCGCATTTCCGGTGTGGGAGCAAAATTTTAGTCAAAATGGTGCAGCTTGTATTCGTGAAATTACTGTAATTGTAAACATAACAGAACAATAAAATTAATGCAAACAGAAGCCTTCAAAGACATTTGTCAGAAGAGAGAGGGGATGGTAAAAGCTAGTAGAGGGATTAAAATGACTCCTGGAGTGAGATTTTTTTCTATTGGTCCATTTTTCCTTGGGTACTTTTCCTTTTAGTTTGGGTTAGGTTGTTTGGTTGGTAGGATTTTTTTTGTTTGCAGAGTAACAGTATTGGGTGGGTGGGTGGGTGTTTGGCTTTTAGCTTTTCTATTACTTCCTTTAATTTCTTTCTTTTAAACGGGAGACTTCTTTCTTTCTGTTATAAACCGCTAACATTTTGTAGCAACCTTTCCTTGCAACCATAAACATTTTGACTGTGTTCATTTCCTTGCTTTTTCACATTTCTCTCCTCTGAAGTGAATTTGCTTTCTCTGAACAGATCATGTTCGGGTTAACGTGGTACAACGAACAGTCCGTACACCTCCTCCTGCTCCTTGTGGTAAGTCTGCTCTTCAAGCAATTTTAGTCACTTGAATGTGGATTCTCAGACACCATCTCCATTCATGCTGCACAGGTTCTGTAGGCAAATGTAACTTTACATAATTTTAAATACAATGCAACGTTACAAGTAGTACTAAGAGAAATGTTCTGAGACTTTTTTCAGAAGAGAAAGGGGCTGGTGGAGGATAACACAGGGATACAAATTACTACTGTAATTTTTTTTTCTACAGATTCCTACTTCTCTGACATTGGGGTGTTTTTTGTTTGTTTACTTTTAGTTTCAGTTTGAATGCTTGCTTTCTTGTATTTTTTTTTTTGTTTTCAGGAGTGGTTGAGGTGGGTGTGTGGATGTTTTGTGTTTGTTTTTTTTATTGTTTTATATGTTCTTTTTATTTTTTTTTTCTTTAACCCAAGAATTTTTCCTTTCTTTCTCTTATCAACCATTAATATTTTGTAATACCCTTTCCTTGCAAATGTAACCATTTCTGCTCTTTGCTTTTCCTTGGTTTATAAACTTTACCTTCTCTGAACAGATGTTTGTCAGTCGCGAGTCTCAACTCCAGCAGCCAGAGCATCTCCTACTCCTTCTCCTGCTCCTGATGGTAAGTCTCATTTCAAGCAAATATGGTCCCTTGGATGTGGATGCAGAAGGAGTTTCTCCATACTGCAAAGCTCATATACGCAAATTCAATGATATTTAATTGTAAACATAATGGAGCAATAAAATTAATGCAAACAGAAGCCTTCGAAGACATTTGTCAGAAGAGAGAGGGGGTGGTGAATGCGAGCACAAGGAATAAAATTACTCCTGGAATGAGGTTTTTTTCTATCGGTCTCTTTTGCCTTGGGTACTTTTGCTTTTAGTTTGGGTTAGGTTGGGTTTTTTTGATTGGTAGGATTTCTTTAGTTTTGCAGAGTAACAGTATTTGGTGAGTGGGTGTTTGAGATTTAGCTTTTCTATTATTTCCTTTATTTTCTTTTTTTTAAACCAAAGACTGTCTTTCTTTCTTTCTTTCTTTCTTTCTTTCTTTCTTTCTTTCTTTCCTTTTTTTCTCTATTTCTTTCTTTCTTTTTCTTTCTTTCTCTCTTTCTCTCTTCCTCTCTTTCTTTCTGTTACAATTCTTTAACATTTTGTACAGCCTTTCCTTACAACCATAACCTTGCATTTTCACATTTCCCTCCTCTGAAGTCAATCTACTTTCTCTGAACAGATCGTGTTCGAGTTAACGTTGTACACCGAACAGCCCATACACCTCCTCCTGCTCCTGCTCCTCATGGTAAGTCTGCTCTTGAAAAAATTTTAGTTACTTGAATGTGGGTTCCCAGACACGATCTTCCTTCAAGCTGCACAGGTTCTGTAGGCAAATGCAACCTTACATAATTGCAAATACATTGCAGTGTTACAAGTAGTGCTAAGAGAAATGTTCTGAGTCTTTTTTCAGAAGAGAAAGGTGGTGGTGAAAGGTGAGAAAAAGCTTACAATTACTGCTGTAGTGGGTTTTTTTTCACTGGTCCCTTTTTCCTTGCCCTTTTTTTGTTTCTTTAGTTTTAGTTTGAGTTTGAACGCTTGGTGTTTTCTATTTCTTTTGCTTTTGGGTAGTGGTTGTGATGGCTGTGTGGATGTTTGATTTTTGTTGGTTTTTTCCCTTGCATTACTACTTTTAATTTCTTTCTTTTTTTTTTTTTTTTACACAAAGCTTTTTCCTTCTTTTCTGTTTTAATCTATTAACATTTTGTAATAGCATTTCCTTGCAATCATAACCACTTATGTTCAGTGCATTTCCTTGCTTTTTAAAACTTCCTTTTACTGAACAGATGTTTTGTGACATTGTTCAGATGAGAAAGGAATGGTGAAATCTAGGCAGGGAACAAAATTACTCCTGGAATGAGTTTTTCTTCTATTGATCCTTAATGTGCTTTGATATTTTACAGTTTGGTTTGCTTTTAGTTGCTTTTAGTTGATTGGAATTTTTGTTTTTGGGGAGTGTTCGGGATGCGTGGATGTGTTTTTAATTTATAAATTTTTTCTTGTATTACTTCTTCTAATTTCTTTCTCTGTTTTTATTTTATCAAAGGCTTTCTCCTTTGTTTCTGATATAAATCATTAATACTTTCTAATACCCTTTCCTTCCAAACATAACAATTTCTGCTCTGTGCATTTCCTTGGTTTATAAACTTTACCTTCTCTCAACAGATATTTTTCAGCCTCGTGTTTCAACTCCAACAGCCGGTGCATCAGCTGCTCCTACTCGTTCTCGGAATGGTAAGGCTGATTTCAGGCAAATACGGTCACTTGGATGTGGATTCAGAAGCAGCATCTCCCTTCATGCTGCACAGCTTCTCTAAGCAAATACAAGAACACTTAAATGTTAACGTAGTGGAGTAATAGAGCCAATGCTAGCAGAAATGCAGCCTTGAAATTTTAAGTATGAGGAATAAAAGATGTTGGTAAGTATTTGTAGCACTTCAAAAAACATGTTATTGTTTTCCAAGACTTAGCAAGGTATGATGTTTTTGCTATTGTCTTTTGTCAATTGTGTTTGTGTGTCCTTTGTCTGTATGTTTCAAACAAGCACTTAAGACACCAAGGAAACACTTTTAAGTACTTTAAATGTAGATTCTGTCTTGATTTGTTTTTTTATTCTTTTTTTTTTTTTTATTGCAGTACACTGGGGAGAGCCTAGATACAGGTCCTACACTTTGTCAAGTACTGAGATACCCTCGGATGGGACACACTACAGAACCTGCCCTATGTCTGGAACCGACACAACCTCTGGTGTGTCACCCTACAGAACGTGTTCTGTGTCTGGAACCAACCCAGGCTTTCCTTCCAACCATAACTCTTTCAGTTCTGTGCATTTCCTTGGTTTCAATATTTACATTCTCTGAAACTACTTTACTTTCTCTGGCAGAATCTTTTCCGAGTTACTTTATGCCCCAAGGAGTCAGTACACCTGTTGGTCCTCTTCCTAATGGTAAGTCTGCTTTTCAAGCAGTTTTAATCACTTTAGATGTGGCTTCAGAGCCAGCATCTCCCTTCATGCTACCCAGCTTCTCTAGGCAAATAACAACAATGTTTATTTGTAAAGATAATGGAGTAATAAATTTAGTGCTAACAGAAATGTTCTGAGACATTTTTCAGAAAAGGAAGGGGGTGGTGAAAGCTAACACAGGGATGAAAATTTTTGTCAGGGCAACAGTAAAATTAGTTTGTTTACTGAATTAAAAATACCCACCCTGGCTATTATAATGAGGAGGAGTAAAAGATGTCAGTACATATTTGTAGCACTTCAAATAAAGTGCTGTTCTTTTCCAAGACTTCCTAGGGAAGGATACTTGCGCTTTCTCCAATAAAGATTAGTATCTATAATCAGGTGCTGTGTGTTTCAAAGAACCACTTAAGACAAGAAGTGACCAGTTATAGGTACTTCACATACATGTCTCTGTGAAAGGTGTTTAATAGCAAATGTGGATTCTGTCGTGATTTCTTTTTATTCTTTTTTTTTAATTGCAGTGTGCTGGGGAGTGCAGGCAGACAGGACTTACGATGTCTCAGAACCAGCAGACTCATTACTCATCGTTTTGCCATCCAACTCACAGCTGAATTCCTCCTATGTTATACTACCAAATTGTTTTTCCTCTTCCAATCCCTCCAGTTGGAGTGCACAAGCAACTGGTAGTGGCTCTACATTCAGCTCATGCTCTGGGTACAGCACTTGGCCATTCAGTTGTTTTTGGTCTTCTGGTCCCTCTGACTCATCCTCCAGTTTCAGATCACGCAGAGCCTATTCTCTGCCTTCACTCAGTTCTTTTCTGAGCCAAAATATCTCAGCCAGAACCAGAAGAAATCTGTCTTGGCAGTGACAGTTTTGTGATGGAATATCCTAGCCTCTCCTCACAAGGAAAAAGCTGTAGAAATCTAAAAAGAGCCCATTAAAGTACAGCTTTACCAACCTATGTATTATAGATCACTGTATTTTTTGTCTTTAGTTTCATATTTTTATGAAAATGTGCATTCACATCTTCACATACTTAGTTTTTAATTATTTATATACCAAAACACCTTTGTTAATTTTTATATAGTATATTTTAAAATGTTATAGAACAACACCTTTTGGGTGGTTTTCCTTTTTCCTAAAAAGCAAATCCACAAGCCATTTTAGTCTCTGTCTCTCCAAGTTGTTTCATGCCTGTCTATTTTAAACCAGGACTACAATACTTTAATAGGGTTGAGAGACATCCATGAAATATGCACCAGTGATTCCTCTTGGGGAATGTCATGGCCCTCCCATGAGTCTCTTTTTTGTATTTTTTCTTCTCTCATCAGCTCAGCTGCAGACACACATTTAGTTGCAAAATTAAGACAGATGAGTAAAAATAAAAACAATATGATGGGCCTTTGGGAGCACCCTTGCTGATCTTCCTGCTTTTTCAGTTGAGCAAGACTCTCATCCAGGCAAACAGATTGCACTCAGTAATACATAATCATTTGGCAGGAACTCTATTGATTTCTAGGAACAGCTGAAGGCCTTTACCTCCACAGGATGTTTTAGCTTTCCCACACTTGGGTTTTGGATGCAAATACCATTGTCCCAGCTTTCCTACCTAGAAGTATCATGGCTGGGCAAAAACTGCCCAGTGGGCCATATTCCAAAGGCAGTTTGGTCTGGAGTTTGTCAATGAAGGAGACTCTAATCCAAATCATATTAAAAAAACCATAAAAGAGAATGAATTCTCATACCTAACAAATAGCTGACAATTCAGAGGTGAATGTAGAGCTTATTCACACAGAGAAAAGGAAGAGAATCTTCCAATGGAGTTGTGCTTAATAGAGTTTTTCTTCTGACTCCCACTCATAGCTGGCACTGGAGAAAGCCATGTCCCTGGAAGTGTCAGTGTCTTCTGTCTGCCATAAATTGTTTTGCTGCAACAAGCAGAGGCATCAGGCTAGAGAAAGGCTCAGCTGATGGTAGGAACAGGAGCTGCTCCAAGGAGAAAAGAAGAAATGAACTTTTACTTGCCAAACCCATCTCCACACAGACTCCAGCAGGATTCCTCTGGTTCCCAGGAATACGCAGAAATAGGGCTGAGAAGACCAGCTGAACCTATGTGTTCATGCCCAGGACCTTGCTGATCCATTTAGGTTTTTCCTTTTTTTTTTCTTTTCTATGACCTCTGTACTGTTCTATGCCCTCTGTATTGTGGACATCTTTACGTAACTGCTCCTGAAAACCTTCAAATGAAAATCCACTTTTATATCACCTCCTTGCTAAAAGTATCTCAACTTTCATTTTCAGATTGGGAAAAAGGCAACACAGCCATCACAGGCAAACGTGGCCCATAATGCCACTAATCCATTCATCAAGGTGTCTTCAGTTTGCTGGGAGTTTTACCCTGCTGCTTCTGTGGGAATGCTGCTTGCTATCCATGAGATTTGTTCCTTTCAGGAAACTCAAGATACTTGTTTGGGTTCCTCTTTTCTACAGACACAGCCTATTGTAGCTGTTGAAAAAGATGAGGGGCACAAATCACTCCACAGGAAACTTCAACAAGTCAGAGAAATGTTGATTCCAGTAGGCCTTAGGCCCTTGTTCTGCCAATTGACAGGGCCATTTGAAGGACAGAGACATCAACAGAAAGAAAGCTGGTATTTTACTAGGAATATGAAGGCAACCGAAAAGTGAAATGATCTTACATGCTTGGCTTAAGAAGCAACAATTTTAGGTGCCCAACAGTAAATGTCATGGTCAGATAAGCTATTCAGAGTAATGTGACACAGAGCATTCTGTAAAGTTTCTACCATTTCTGCCAGTGTTTATCTCCAAACAGACTACATGCCTGATAGAAATGCTGCCTACGAGTCAATTCCCTTCAGAATGATGCTGGAAAGTATGAAAAAGTAAACAAAAGAAGGGTGTTCCTTCCTTCTTCTCTTATGTTTCACTTCCTTAGTCACAATTTTTACATGAGCTTGAGTTCATCTCAACAAAAAATCCACTGTAACCCTCCAATGTATTTTCTCTCTCTACTGGAGAGCTTTATTTATAATCAGATGGTTCTTTGCAATAAAATCAGATTTTTTGCTGACTCTTTGTTCCCTCAGTTGCATCCTCATTGTCTCAAATCCTTCCTTTTTATTTGCTCTATTTGGGTCTTCTGTGGTTAGCTCTGAGAAAACAGACCGGAAGACAATGTGATGTACGAGGAGATAGGGCCCACCCTCTCCGTTACGTTAGCCAATCATAGTTGTGCCAGGGTTACTTAAGCTGGCCCTCGCTGGGAAATAAACGCATTTCACCATTCACCGTTATCAGTGTAACGTGTGATTTGTCCGGCGACTGTGATTTGTCAAGCTAGAGAGTGTGTGAGTTCGCCGTGGCCCACTCTGACCAGGTTGTCACTTGCCTTTGTTTTCCCCCAGCAAAGGCAACATAGTGGTGCCAAAACCCGGGATTGCCCCCCGGTGTTCGGGTGAGGGAAAGTCGTTCTCTGAGATGGATAGCCCCCTGACGAACGGGTGTAGATGGATAGCCCCCCAATACATGCAGCCAAGGGCGATCGGGTGACGGGACTTGCGCTGGAGGAGGTGGGCAGTCGAAGCAGCAGGCTCTGACTTCGGCGGGGAGGACGCTCCCATACCGCCAAGAGATGGATGCGCTTGGCAAGGTAGTTTCCAAGTTGCATAGGCAACGGGGTATCCAATGTAAATTAAGGGATTTTGATTGCGCAATCTTGCGATTGTTAAAACTGACAGCGATTGACCGTCCTGTAGACATCCTGCATTCAGGATGCTGGGGGGAGTGTACTAACGCGCTCGTTAACGTTGTGATTGTCTCCGGCTCTAGTAAATGTTTAAAAAGCTGGGGAAAAGTTATGAAGGCTCTGGAAAGAGCGTTATTTGAACAAGAACTTGGAGAGCAGTCAAGTTCACATCGAAGGTAGGAGTGGCTGCCGCGACTCAGACTGTGATTGGTGATTGCGTGCTGTTTGAAACTAACAACCACTCACGGCCCCAGTCCTCTAATTCGACCTCTAAACTAACCACCAAGCTATCGCCAGATAATGAAAGTGTTTGCAAGTTTCAAAACAATTTTAACAAAGCGGACTCTGAGGAAATTTTAAAAAGACCACCCCCCTAGGCACCCCAAAATGGCGCCGAGCGAGAGGGAGAGGGGCGGGACCAAGAGCTTTCTCCCGCCACACACACGGGTAGTAGCAAATATGAGGGGAAGGAGCGGACAATGAGAGGGAGGAGAGTCCAAGGACCTATCAGGGAGCTCGCCCCAAAACACTCCCCTTGGAGGAGGAGAACTCCCCCAAAGAGGGGCAGAGAAGGGGAGGGGGAGAAAGAAGGCGGAGTTCAAACAAAAGCCACCAGTGGCCGGAAGCTCCTTATCGCTCCACTTCCTCCGACTCAGATAGCGAGTATGGGTGGGCCGGGCACACATCATGGCACGAGCGGTGGGGAAAGCAAAGAGATACAAAACAATACCCATCCAGTACAGAGTCGGATTCCGATTCTGATAGAAATTATGCGTCAGCCATTCCCATCAAACATACAGGCTCACTCACACCATGCGCGAACAAAAGGGGCCCATCCAAATCCATGCTGCTCACAGACTGGAAAAAGATCCAAACAGCACTTGCCGATATACCCGAAACCACGATGCGAATCTTTCCGGTCAGGAGGGTAGATAACAATTTGCCGGCTTACTCCCCAATAAACCCTAAGGATGTGCAAGCGGTTGTTAAAGCCATTGCCGAGAAAGGCATCAATTCGGCCATGGTTTCCACTTTAATCGACGGCCTTTTCGGTAATGATGATGTGCTCCCCTTTGACATCAAACAAACGTGCCGTATGATTTTTGATGGAGCAGGAATGATTGTTTTCAAACAAGAATGGGAGGACAATTTAGAGAAAGTGCTTGCCCGAGTCAGCGGAGATCAGCACCCACTGCGTCACTCCAGCCTGCCGCAGCTGATGGGTCATGATCCACATATGATTAGCCCCCAGGCGCAAGCCCAAGGCTTGCGACCCTCCGAAATCACCGCAACCACCTGCGCAGCCAGAGAAGCCATTCGTGCCGCTTGCAGAATCGGAGCCAAGCCGGTTCCATGGACCACCATTAGGTACAATGCAAGCGAGTGCTTCACCGAATTTGTGAATCGCCTCCAAGCAGCCGTAGACGCTTCGGACTTACCACCAGAAGCAAAGGGCCCAGTCCTCAAAGGATGTATCCGGCAACAATGTAATCAATACACCAAGGAGCTCTTGTGCTCAGTACCATCCGGTGCTAGTCTCGCGACAATAATCAAGCACGTTGTGAGGGAGGGGAACTTAGCCGCGGTCCAAGCCGCTGTTGGCGCCGCGCTGGCTCCACTTCCAGCCGCAGTTGGTGCCACCGTAGCCGAGGTCATGGCTGTCCGAAATAATCCTAACCGAGGCCAACCACCACCTATAAGTCCCCTACGTTTAAAACCAAGAGGACCCTGCTGGGTCTGCGGCAGAAAAGGTCACATCCCCCCAGAGTGCCCAAACCCGAGACAGGGAAACGGGCGGGGGAGGGGGCAGGTGGGTCGCAAGCAGCCTCCTTCCCGTTGGAATACCCAGCGGCCCAGCTATATCAACCCCACATGGAGTGGGCAGCTCCCGAACCAGTTACCCCCTCAGGAAGCCACCAACCTTATGGCCCAACATTTTCCTCCACAGCAAGCACTCCCTCAGCCATTGTCCCAACCACAACCCACTGTGTTTAGCCCCTGAAAAGACAGCTCGGAGAATGGAACCCCTGGGTAGCGCTGGCAGTGCAATGTGATGAACCACCAATAGTCTGGGGAACTTGTCGAGAGTATAAATATAGATCTGACAGATCTGTCTGGAAAAGCCCTGCAGATCTCGACATGGTAACATCGCCATCCAGGTACTTTTCCTAATTGACACCGGCTCAGATGTCGCAGCCATCCCACAGTTGCTCTGGCCCCCGAGCTGGAAATTGAAAAATGCCCCCGCAGTGAGAGGAGTAGGAGGAGCCTCCACAGCTAAAAGGAGTGTAGAGTTAATATCAATTATTGTGCACGATAGAACAGACGCAGAAGTTCGAGTCTACGTGTACGTTCTTCCCGATGACCTGCTTGTTCGACCTCTGCTTGGGCGAGACGCTCTAGCTCAGATGAATGTCAGGGTGACAAATTTACCCTGAGGGCCACTGCTGCGTACCCACCAATCCCAATTCAGCTGATTTGGAAGTCATCAGATCCCGCATACATTGAGCAGTGGCCCATACCTGAGCCTCGAATGTCCATCCTTCTCCAACTGGTGCAACGAGAGCTAGAGAAAGGACACATCGAACCATCCATCTCCCCATGGAACACTCCTGTGTTTGTTATACCCAAGCGCAGCGGTGAGGGCTTCCACTTGCTTCACGATCTGCGAGCTGTCAATAAGAAAATCCAGCCAATGGACCCTGTACAAACAAGGCTACCCAGAAACTCCTTCATCCCAACAAATCAGTCCTGCGCAGTAATCGACATCAAGGACTGCTTCTTTTCCATACCCCTCCACGAGCAAGATAAAGAACGGTTCGCCTTTTCTATCGTGTTCCCCAACGGACAACAACCCAACCTCCGGTTCCTGTGGAAAGTCCTTCCCCAAGGCATGATAAACTCTCCCACCATTTGCCGAATCGTGGTGAGTCGAGCCTTAACACCAATTCGATCAACAAACCCCCAAGCCACCGTTATCCAATACATGGACAACATTTTAATAGCAGCCCCTCTACCCAGCCAAGTGGACGACCTTGTAACAGCAGTCTCTGAAGTCCTGAAAACCAACGGCTTTGAAATAGCAGAGGTGAAAATAAAAAGAGGTCCGTCAGTCACATTCTTGGGCGTGAAGATCAGCAGCTCCTATGTGTCGCCTCCGGCAATCAAAATCCGCCGCAAAATCAAGACACTCCATGATGCACAGCAGGTGGTAGGATCATTACAGTGGCTGCGTAATATCATCCTTGTTCCACCCAAAGTCATGTCCCCATGATATGACCTCCTAAAAGGCAAACACCCATGGGAACAAAAAAACATCTCGGAAGAAGCCGCTCATTTGCTTGACTACATCGAAAAACAGTTGTCCACCGCAGTCCTCTCCAGATGGAACCCACATCTACCGTTGGACTTATACGTGTATTTTACAAAAGAAGGGGGAATCGGAGTATTAGCACAAGGATCTCCAGAATCAGCTAAACCAGTGCAGTGAGTAGTCCTTGGAAGACCATCGCGAGCCTTTACCCCAGGAGTGGAATGCATCAGAAACCTAATTATGAAGGGCAGAAAACTCGCCCTGAGCCATCTGGGTTTCGAACCGGCAAAAATATATTTACCCTTTCGGAAGCAGACCTCGTCATCATCTGTAGCAGTTTCAGAGTGCCTTGCCCTAGCTCTGTTCGGTTTCGCGGGAGAACTTGGTTATGCTGCGAAGCCCCCGTGGGCTCAATTATTAACCATCGTGGACATAGACCTTCCACCGAAGGTCCGAGATCGACCCTTGCCAGGCCCAACCGCATTCACCGATGTGTCTTCATCAACTTCCACCGCAGTCGTCGTATGGCAAGAACAAGACCAATGGCAATGTGTTAAAATGAAGGACAGATCTTTATCAGTCCAGTTACTTGAAGCCTCAGCAGTAGTGTTGGCATGCGACCTGTTCCCAATTGAACATCTTAACATCGTCACCAATTCGATGTTTGTTGCGAAGCTCTGCCAAGCAATGTCCAACCCCGGCGTCTCTACCTCACCAGCTGCTCTAATGATTGAAGAAGCACATATCTCCCGTCAAGGCACCGTGTCAGTTGTGCATGTCAACAGCCACAGTCCAATTAAAGGGTTTTACCAGATAGGTAATGATAAGGCTGATGCAGCAGTGAAGGGCATGTGGACTCTGCAAGAGGCACGTCAACTACACGAAGCACTTCATGTGGGAGCAAAGGCACTCGTCAAACGGTGTAACATCCCCATAACGGATGCCAAGCACATCGTCGCTACTTGTCCATACTGCCAAAAGTCACCCTTGTGGGCCAGTGGCGTTAATCCCAGAGGCCTAAAAGCCTCGGAGATCTGGCAGACAGACTTTACATTATGCCAGCTGCTAAAGCCCAGAGCATGGCTTGCTGTAACAGTCGACACCTACAGCAACATGATCGTCGCAACTCAACACGCCAAAGGCAACTCCAAAGCCACCATCCAACATTGGTTAACAGTTATGGCAGTTATGGCCTGGTTTGGAATCCCAAAGCAAATAAAAACAGACAACGGGACAAACTTTGCTTCCAAACCAGTCCAAGAATTTGCCAACAAATGGAACATCACCTTAAAGAAAGGCATCCCGTACAATAGTACAGGACAAGCGATAGTTGAGAGGACCAATCAAACCCTAAAGTCCAAGTTAGAGACTTTAGCCAAAGTAGAAGGGTTTACCAATGCCATTCCCCCACCTGATCAGCCATGCCTATTGGTAACCGCTCTGCTCGCATTGAATCAATTCCCCAGAGGAGACCAAAACCAAGCCCCTTCCTGGAAGCACTGGGCTGTAGAAGCCACCAAGGAGGGTCCACCAGTAAGTATCAAAAACGAGTTAGGAGAATGGGAAACAGGCTGGAAGCTAGTTGTAACGGGTAGAGGGTACGCGGCAGTAAAAAAGGATGATGTCATCAAGTGGTGCCCTTTAAAATCCATAAAGCCCATGCTGCCTAATAAAATTGATGAAACTAATGAAACCTCTGAGTTCCTTTTGACAGGCTTGCCGCTGTGATCCATCTCGTCAACCTCGTGTTCCATCTTCGTGCCTCAGTGTTCTGCCGTTGCCAAACCCGCTTGTATCGGCCAAGCAAAGAACTCGAAGACAGGTTCCAACGTCATGGCCAAACCCTCCGATGATAAAATTGGTTCAATTCCCCTTTTTACCCAACATCCCTAGTTCACCACCCTTGTGTTCACCCTAGTGGGACCAGTTGCAGTTGTTGTACCAGTGTTAATGTTCGGTCCCTGTCTCCTAAGTAAAATAGCCTGATTCGTGGAAGCTCGTTTGAGCAAAGTTGATATTACCTTTTAGAACAAAGATAGTTAGCCTGAAGCGATTTCAACCGTTTATTTGACTTGTTAACTTAACAAGTTGTATAACCAAGCTGCAATTGTATTTAAACATTTAAAATGGTTCACGTGTTGTTACTAATATGTTCTACGAGTTACTACTAACACAAGTTTAGCACATTTGTGAATTTGGCCATCATGGAGAGGGGGGAAATGTGGTTAGAGAGAAAACCGACCGGAAGACAATGTGATGTACAAGGAGATAGGGCCCACCCTCTCCGTGACATTAGCCAATCATAGCTGTACCAGAGTTACTTAACCGGCGCTCGCTGGGAAATAAACGCATTTCACCATCCACCGTATCGGTGTAGTGTGTGATTTGTCCGGCGACTGTGATTTGTCAAGCTAGAGAGTGTGTGAGTTCGCCGTGGCCCACTCTGACCAGGTTGTCACTTGCCTTTGTTTTCCCCCAGCAAAGGCAACAGTCTTCTCAAGTGGGAATCAGAGCAGTGATTCTTCTTGCCAAGTTGTTGATGTTGAATGGTTAGTGTGGAAATTCTGTGAGCAGCTCGGTATAATTAAAGCCTTTTTTTGGCAGGTGGGGGTATTCGTGTGGAGTGAAGAATCTGTGCGGAGCAGAGATTTCACTTGGGTCCGCGCAAGGCAGAGAAAACCCTTGGGTTGCAATGATGGGATATGAACAATCCCAGCAAGGCAAGACTGGAAAGGATCTGAACGTTCTGTCCAAGCACAAACGGAAAACAAGTTGGGAGTCACCCAGTACTGCCATGGACAGAGGCCTGCAATGTGTGAACCTTGCAGAACAAATCTCCCTTTCCCATCCAATTCATTATTCCCTGTGCATTCCTCTTCTCCCTTTTGCTCCAGTGCACACCCACACCTTCCACCTGACACAAACCCAGCACCTCACAATCAAACCAGAGTTGTTTTTTCTCACCCTCATCTTTCATCTCTTCAGATGTGTGGCATCCCACAAATCATCCCACAAAAGTGGGACTCATGGAGAGACAAGACACTGGGGAACATCCCATCGAAGTGGGAGTCACAGCACACACAGGACACAGGGGAACATCCCACCAAGGCAGGGTTCAGGGAGAGTCAGGACCGCAGCAATCTCCACCCCAACGCAGTCACGAGGGCCTTGGGGAAGCTGCACCAACACCCCGAGGCCGGGGGTTCAAACCCTGCCTCCGCCTCAGTGCCCGCATGCACAGCACGGCTACGGCAGCTCCCCCGTGTGCAGCATCGCTTTGGGGACCGCTTCGCCTCGGCAGAGTCAGCGGAAGGTCCGTGTGGATCAGGGAATTCCCTCTGGCACACTCAGAGCAGGCAAAACCCTCGGGGTTCAAACTTCGGGGTTCAGTGCTCTAGCACTAGTATGAGTGTATCAAATGACAAGGTTTTCTCTACAGTAATTGATGAACATACACTCATTTGTTTTCAGTAATTTGAACACTGTATATACAATCTTTCATAGAAAGCATTTTTGTCAAAACTAGCTGTGTCCTTCAGTCTGGACTTTAGAGCTTCGGTGCAGGATTTACTATTTGGACACAAACAATGGATTAAAAACCGTTGTTAGTGTACTTGGAAATCCAATCTATTTAGAGTAACACGCTCTTTACTTTTGATTTTATCCTAACATCACTTCAATATGAACTTGCAGATTGTCAAAGTGGGAGTGCAATGAAACCTTCCTTCCAGGAATCTGCATACGCATCTCCAATTCAAGTTAATGGAAGTTCTCTGGGTAGATCAACATAAGGACAAATTTGACATGCAACAGCACGTTGTGATTAAAATCTTTGGTATAGTAGGAAGCCATGACGTTTGTTATGCTTCTGAGTGGCCTCAATTAACCAGCCTAAGGCTGACTACTTTGAAGTCAGCTCCTTGGTGCACCCTTTTATTAAAATGGTGACACATTGCTAGGGCAGAGCTGCCCAGCACAGCTGAGGTCACATCTCGAGGGCTGTGTCACTTCTGGGTCCCTCACGACAGGAACTGAGGGGTTGGAGCGTGTCCAGAAAAGGGAACAGAGCTAGGCAAGGCTCTCAAGCACCAGGGGTAGCTGAGGGAGCTGGGCACAGGCTGGACTCCATAGGCTGAGAGGCCTTTTCCAACCTAATTCACCTTGTGAACAGAAATCACTTCAACCGAGACCTACTTCAGATCTCCTCAAATAGAGATCCACACAGAGTGCCCGACGGTTTCTTAAGGCTGTCATCCAAAGGCTGACATTTAAAGGCACGACATAATTCAGTCCCGCAAATCACGCACCCCACCTCAAGCCACCAACCTAGCACTGCGGAAATCCCGCCGGCGCCGCCGCCTGTATAGAAATGCGGAGCGAACCAAGCTGAGGGCACAGGACAGGGGTGCAACCCCCCCACCCCTGGGAGGGGCCGTTGGACTCGACTGTGAGAGACCTGGCGTGGCGCGGCGGCGGCTCCGCCGAGGATGCTGGGAGTTGTAGTCCGGGGCAGCCCGACCGCCGCCTCCTTTCGTGTATCCCTGGGACGGGAAAGGCCAGGAAGAGACAGCACGGGACGGAGGGAACGGGTTCGGTGATGGCGCTTTTGGCGGCGGAAGGAGGCGCCGCGTTGTGACCTGTCGTGCCCGGCGGCGGGGAGGAGCGGCCGGAGGGCTGGGCCGGGCGGTGCCGGGCCCGGGCGGCTGCGGGACGTGCGCGGCTCGCTCCTCGCGTTCGGACCCGGCGCGGCCTCGCGGGGCTGCGGCGGCTCCTGCGCTCCGAGCGCTGCCAGCGCCGGGCTCCGAGGCTCGCTGTGAGGTGAGGGTCAGGGAGCAGCACTGCGCGGAATTCCCGCTGCGATTTATCCCGGTGCTTCGCTTGGTGCCGTCCTGCTCCTGCCTCTGGACGGGTTTCCTCCTGCGGGGAGAGCCCGGGTTGTTCGGAGCCTCGGGCACCGAATTCCAGCCCTGCCGCGACGAATTCGAGTGCTGGTCCTGGTAAAATGCCTGAGATTTCGTCCTCACCCTCGGGAATCTGTTAATGCTGGATGGAAATGGTGCTTCAGGAGCTTGATTCCTTTATTGTAGTGTCTGTGGAGGCATAATTTGCTTTTTGTGCGATTTATTTGGTTTTACTATCACATAAAAAAGCACATTACTTCTTTTGGGAGAGCACTTCTGAAAGCGCTGGAGCTCCTGCATCACATCCTGTGCTATCCATACCCTGGAAAAACGATGGGAGCAGATTGTTGGGATGGGCCGGGTCTGGCTGTTTCCTTGGTGGGGTTATTTCATGGCATTGCTGGATGGTGTTCCGCAGTTCAGGATCAGCAGTTCTCCCCCTGCAGCATCACCGGTGTGTGGGGTTTCGGGAGGGTTTTGTGACACTGAAATATTTGATAGCAATGAGGTGCGGGGGTGGCCTGCTGCAGATCCTGAGCGTTGGCATCAGTATGAAAATGTGTGGAATGAAATAACTGGAATTCTAATGGTTCTGATAAGGTCAGGCAACCTTTGGAAAAATGGAACTTGCTGGGTTGATGGTGTCCGTGGGCTCTGTCTGCCCTGGTGACAAGGGAAGGCCACCAGCCCTTGCTGTCATGCCTGGAGTTTCAGCTGTCCTGGCAAATCGATTTTGCAGAGGCACCACGCCAAGAGGGATACCAGCACACACTGCTGTGAGTTGACACCTGCAGTGGATGGCCAGAAGCTTTTCCCTGTCACACTAACACAGACAAGGAGGTGGTGAAAGTTTTGTTCAATCACACAATTCTGAGGTTTGGGGTTCCCTGGGGGATGCCATCACACAGGGACTGCACTTTGTCACAACAGTGGTTAAAGAGGTTAGCCAGATTTTGGGAATTACTTGGGATGTGCACACAACTTATATACCCTAAGCGAGTGGTAAAATTGAACGTATGAATGAGACTCTCAAAACACAAATTAGCAAAATTTGTCAGGAAATGTCCATGACATGGGTTCAGGCCTTGCCTAAAGCTTTACTGAGAATCCACAAACAACCAAGGCAGAGGGATAACATCAGTGCCTGTGAAATACTGTGTGGCAGCCATATCAAATTCCACACATTCCACATGAAATTCACATGAAGGGGAAACTTGATTTACAGAGGTGTCCAATGGCTTTAGGTTCCACTTTGCAGAAGCCTCAGAATTACATGGAGCTATCCAGACCCATAGGACTGGACACACCTGCACATCCCTTCCAGCCTGGAGACTGGGTCTGTATGAAGTGATGGGACAGTGATCCTCTACAAGCCAAGTGGAGAGGACCATTCCAAGTTCTGTTGACCACCCTCACCGCAGTCAAAGTTGCTGGCAAAGGACCTGGATTCACGACTCCAGAGTTAAGACTGTAGCACCTCTGTACATGAACTAGTTCTTGCAGAGACACCAGAGCTATCAGAGCTGCACTAAAACACCTCCCGTGGCTCTGCTGAATATCTGCCCTCTCTTGCATTTCCACTTTTCCCTCTCCTTCCAGTGCATTTCTGCTTGCAATGTTCATTTTCTTTCCTGTGGGCTGTACCAGTCAAGTGTCCGTAATGCTTATCCTGCTGTAAAGCCTGGAAGCTCCTTCTATTTCCTCATGTCCATGAGATGACAGGAGGAGAAAACAGACAAACATGAAATGCCAGCTTCATCTTTTCTTTCCTTTTATTACAGGATGAGATCCTAAGAGAAGACCCTGAATTCTTCTGGGCCGACACATCTGAGAGTGCACCATGAAGGACTGATGTGGATTAGACTATCCCAGGGTTAAATTGCCTTTACAAAATTTATTTGGGGAGGGGAGGGGAGGAGAGGGGAGGGGAGGAGAGGGAATATATAAAGATGAGACATCAGCACTGTTCATCATCAGCAGGATGGTAGTGAGAAATCAAATACTTCAAAAAGAAGCAATGAAGAGGAAGCCGGTCTCACTGCAAGTGTCTTGAGAAGTCATGGCCTGAAGTTCCCTAAGCCAACAGAGAATTCACCAAATGTTTTGGGGCTCATTTTATTGAGGCAAATTACTGTGAAGAATTAAGACTAAATTTTACTAATAAAACACTTGTGTCAGTGCGCTGTCATTTGCTGAACTGATTGAGAATCAGCACCAAAGTCGGGCCTTTGGCCATAGCTCACAACTTTTTCATTTAGGCCTTTTTTTTTTTTTGATGGGTTTTTGTTTCCATATTCCTTTTATTTGAACAATGTCTGTGACAAACCATTTGCTTTCACAAGGTGGTTAGTTTACACTGGAGGCAGCTGCTCTGTGAGCTCGTACCAACCCTGTCCTGTCTTTGGATTCATTGCAATCTGGCCAGATTGTCACATATATTTTTAGTTTATGATGATCCTCAAATACAATTCCAGCTTCCACACAGTCTAGCTCAGGTTAATGAACTTCAGGCCAACTAACTTGCCATTAATCTTCAGGAAATGGCCTTACTCTTTGTAACAAATGCAATGTCAATCAGTGTCCTGTGCTGAAATCACAGTCACACTGATCAGAAGCAAACAGTCCCATGAGCAGAAATAAAACATAAAGCCTAAAAGCAAATTTGACTCCCCCATTCTTTCTTCCCCTCAAATGTAAGAAGAATTTGGTCAGAGAAGGAAAAATTACTGATTTGTTTAGTTCTTTGATACTTCAGCTAAGAACCAATACATTTGAAAACTTCCTCACCGTGAAGAGATCCAAAATAAATGAGGAAAAAGAGTCTGAAAAGAAAAATGCTGAAGCTAAAGCTGCTTTCCCACCTTGGCTTCAGCTAAGAAATAGCAGTGCACTGTGTTAAAATGATCACCGGCAAGACCGAGCAGGGAAGGAAGCCGTGCACACACTTGACTGAAACAGGGGCAATTCCTGCAGAATAAAGGAGCTTTGATTTGCCCCACGTAGGGGCAGGAGGGGCAAGGCTGAGGAGGGGCTGCATCCTGCCGGGACCTCCCAGCGGGACCCATAAATTGGGAAGGGGCTGCGGGTTGAACTGCCAAAAGACAGAAAGCTGAACTGCTGGTGCCCTGCCATCCTGCTGGAGAGAGGGGCTGCTCGTGACTGGCACGAGTGTGATGCCACGTCCCTGAAATGAGGCGTCACCTCCCTGCAATTGGTCACATTCTGTGGAGCCTATAAAGCACATTGCTCCAAAGCCAGTGTCTGACACAAGAAAACCTGGAGCCAATTTACTAAACAGAATTTATGGCAGGCCCCTTGTGGCAATAAACAGAACTCTTCAGCCTTCTCAAACGCCCAGACAGAAAGGAGCTCTGTGCTTATGGGAGCTTCTTCAGATGGTTCAGGTCAAACCTATCTAAATGCAAAATCTTGCATTCACAAATACTGTGTAGTTTCCAACTTCTCCTGGTGTCACTGAGCCCAGAGCTGAAATGACTGTGACCCATCTGTAAACAGACGCTTTTTAAATTGTATTCTTGAAACTCTCAGTTAATTCGGTTTTAAAAACCTTTATGGAATTACAGGAAAATTTAACACCTGTTCCCAGCACTAGTTTTCCAAGGTCATTTTAAAGTTCAGAATTTTATATTCCAATCAAGAGTTATGGTCAGTTTTAGTGAATCTAATAGCAATGTTGCAAATCGTGGCAACTGAAAATCTAGCACAACCTAGTCACTGTAAGCTTATAAATTCATTATAAACCTGATGAGTACAGTAATTTCACAACTATAAGGCGCACCCTTTTGACTAAAATTTTTCCCCAAACCCGGAAGTGCGCCTTATAGTCTGGTGCGCCTTATACGATCTACAAAGTTGCGACATTTGCCACCCCGGAAGTGAGAGCCGCGAGGGGGGGCGGCGCTGCGGGAGCACTGAGTAGTGATGGGGGGGCAGCCCCCGGCGGCCCCAGGCACCAGGAGCAGCACGGGCAGGAAGGCATTACTACTTCGTTACTTTGTTGTGCGCGGCAGCCTGAGCCGAGGGACCACAGCCGATAGGGGCCGGTGGGGCCGCAGTGCTGGGGGCAGCGCGGCCACAGCTGATAGGGGCCAGCAGGACTGCGGCCAGCACGGGCCAGCGGGGCCACGGTGCTGTGGCCAGCCGGGCCACAGCCAATAGGGGCTAGCAGGGCTGAAGCCAATAGGGGCCAGTGGGGTCACAGCCCGATAGGGGGTGGCAGGGCCACAGTACCGTGGCCAGCAGGGCCACAGCTGATAGGGGCCAGCGGGGCGGCGGTGTGCCGAGCCAAGCAAGGGACGGATGGCAGGGCAGTGGCGCCGCCGAGCCGAGCAAAGGGCGGGCGGCAAGGCTGCTCCGCGGAGCCACAAGGGGGAACAGCATGGTGCCACAACGGAGCCGCGAGGTGGAACGGCAGGGCAGGAGCGCCGATCCAAGCGAGGGACAGGCGGCAGGGCGGCTGGGCTGCCAAACTGAGCGAGGGACAGGAGGCAGGGCAGTGGCACCGCAGAGCCGAATAAGGGAACGGCACGGTAGCTCCGCGGAACTGCGAGGGGGAACAGCACCGTGGCAGCATGGAGCCGCAAGGGGGAGGTGGCCCTGCAGCTGCGCGGAGCCGTGCCAACCGGCACCGGGGGCGGGCGGGACTGCCAGGGCTCACTGCACGGGGAGGGCACCTGGGGCTGCCTTTGAAAGCTTACGGCGATCTGTGAAAAATATTTCCAAATTGAGCCCCTGCCAGTAAACTCCACGATCATGGGTTTCCGTTACTAATTCGTTACTTTGTTGCGCGCGGCACGGATCTTCGCGGCAAAAAAAAAGGTGTGCCTTATAGTCCGGTGCGCCTTATGGTTGTGAAATTACTGTAAGCTACACCTCGTCTGAATTTTTTCAATTTGGAGTGTATGTATACACAATATTGCAAACATATCCCAGCAGTAGATGTGTGCAAGGTGTTCTGCACTGCCCAGCCACTGTCCCAGCTGCTGCTTCTGTCATGCTAGGACCTGCTGCACCATACCCAGGAGCTGCAGGCCCCTGTGGGCAGGGGTGGGCTATGGGGGCGGCTCCCTTCCACATCCCTGCCAGACCTGTGGGCAACTGCATGCGGCCATTCAGTGTGCATCATCTGGGCTTGGACCTCCTCCGGAGGCATGCCCAGCAAAAGAGGGAAGCTGTGGGATATGGGATTATTATTGTTAAAGTTCTTAAGGACTATGCTCACCAGAAGGCCCTGTGGGGAAGGCTCAGGGGCAGGCTGGAGGGTTGGAAGTTGGCTGGGGGTGAGAGGCAGTTATGAGGAGGAACGCAAGGACAGCATATGAATGGGAAGCAGTCTGGGGGAAAAGACGCGTAGACAGACTGCAGCTGAGCCAGCCAATGGGTGCCCATCTCCTGTTAAGTTTTTGTGTTGTCTGGTTGAGATTAAAGGTATAAATGGGGGGGTGATTTCTATAATAAAGCGATCTTCCTTGGATGCATAAACGGGTACGTGTCTCTTTGTGTCCCATTGCTACAGGAAGCCATCCCGAGCATTTCCAGGGACACAGCCTGACCAGCAATGCCAGCAGGCAAAACAAAGGTTTTGCTAAGCAATGGCCCATTGATGAAGCAAAACATTTCCAATCAGGGCAGCCCATTCATACAGATGAGGGTATGCTCAGCGGGTACAGCTAGGGCCATGAGGTCACAGCAGGCTCTGGGGTGACAGCACGCTGAGGTCACAGCAGGCTCTGAGGTCACAGAGGTGCCAGAGCCCCATGGTTGCACAGCAGCACAGCCACGGACCAGTCAGTCCCTGACCACAACTGTTGCGGCAGCAGCGGTGGCAGTGGCAGTGGTGCTGACATTGGGACAGCTGTGTCAGGACAGTGGTAGCAGCAAGAGCTGCAGGACTGGCAGAGGTCATGGCCCTTGCTCTGCGCCTTTACCTCCTGCTCCTCCTGGCAGTGGCCCTGCCTGCCAGGGCTGCCCAGGCAGCTCCATGGCGAGTACAGGGAGCAGGTGAGTCAGCGACCTGGCTCCCCTTTCCCAGGACAGCGCTCCCTTCTCCACAGGAAACATTGGTTATCATTTTGCATAGGGCTTTAGGGAGGCTTTCCTCTGTGGGAGGGAGAGAACACCCAGTGTTGGCCATATCCATTTACATCTGGCCCCCATAGCCATACACGACCCCCTTGCAGTGCCCAGCTCCCTAAGGCAGAAGGGGATCCCATCACACCATGGAATTGGTTCTGGTCTGTGCTCCTTCCTAGACTGGGATCATGACTTGGATTATTTGGAAGTGCTAGTGAAAGGTGGTTTGAAGACCTCCCCAAATGCTGGAGGCAAGTTCTAAAGTCCCTTTCATGACAGAATAAGCAGTGTCACTGTGGCAAGAGCTCACTCATGTGACATTTCCCATAAGTTCCTCTGAAGGCTGACGGTTTCTGGAGCCCTTGCCCTGCTCTATTCTGGAGCCCTGACTGATCCCACAGGATCGATGTCAGTGGGAGGAAGGAACATTTAGCTGTCAATCTTCTTCCCATGTGCAATGCCAGTGTCTCCTTCCATGTGCTCCCTGCAGCCACACAGAAAAACAGAGAGGGAAGGGAAGGGCCCAGGGCTGTGCCCAGGGGCTGTGCATTGTGTGTCTCCTTTGCTGGCCCCCGGCAGCCTGAGAGTCTCCTGCAGTGTTGGGAGCTGTTCTACCATTGCCTTTCTTTGCAGCTGAACCTGTTGGGGAAGGTGATCTGGCTTCTGAACCAACATTCAGGGATAAGCCTCTGGAAGATGGTGAGGGTAGGTCAGGGCCTTTACCCTGGGGGAGGTGCCAGCTCAGTGCCCAAAGCTCAACCAGGAGGGCATCTCTGCAAGTGCCAGGACAGAGCCGTGCACGTGTGTGCTCTGGCCCTGTGCAATGCCCTCACTGCTCCTGCACCTCAGTGCTGCCCATGCAGAGTAGCAGAGATGACAGAAGCTTCTGTGGCTGTTGAGTTACAGGTGTGTCTGCAGGGACGATTTCTCCAACTCTTGGCCTGCATGCTGGAGGTAAGCCCAGCTCCCATCATAGGGGTGAGTAGTGTGGCCCTGCTGACCACACAGGCTGAGTACTGCTTTTGTGGGATCCACTCCTGGGAAATGGAAATACTTTGCTCTAAGGTCCTCCAACGGGTAAGACCCAAGACACAGCAGACATGAAATTCCTGGAGCCATTTGAAGTCATGAGGCAAAGGCTGAAGGAAGTGCTGCAGGGAAAACAAGGTGGGTGCATTTCCCTCTGCCCTCTCCTGACACTCAGCAGCCGGGGGCTTTCCTCTGCACATCTAGGACACACCGTGCCTGGCACAGCAGGAGGGGATCCATGGCAGCCTCGCTGCCCCACTCCTGCTGTCACACCCTGCAGGGCTGTTTCCCAGCCTGGCCTGGCTGCAGCTTCTCCCCAGCCTCTGCAGGAAGGCCTTGGCATCAGCTGACAGGGAGCACAAACTGTCCCTGGGGCCATGCACACCCTGAAATCCCCGGAAATTTCCTGGTCCTAGGGTAGATCAGACAGGGCTGGTGTTTCAGTGAGGGAGTGCTCTGGCCCAGCATGAAGAGCCTGGGCATTTTCCTGATCCTTAACCATGTCTTTCACCACCATTGTCTCCTGAAGATATCACCTCCTCAATGGGGAACGGTTCCATCTGATCCAATGTCCCTTCTCCTTTCTCCAGAAATGAAAGCAAAGGCTGTGCAGAAGGAAGCTTTTCCCAGAGGAAGCAGTGGTTCTGTGCCAGCCTCTGCTGCAGGAAGGGAGGCCATGACAGGTACAGTCACAGGAGGTAATGGCTGTGCCTCTGGGCCTGAGCCCTGCTGAGCCTTGAGCTGCCATCTCTGCTGCTTGGCAGTGCGGGCACAGCCCAGACAAGACGGGCAGAGTCCAGAGGAATTATCCTGAGCAGGCTCAGGCCGCTCTGGTACTGAGCAGTCCTGCTGGGGTCCCTCCATGGGAGACACTGCACGAAACCTGGGAGGGGCTGCCAGGGGTGCCCATGGTGGGGAAAGAGCAGAGGGGGAGAGAAGGGCTGCAGTGTGTCCTGACAGGGCCTGACTCTGTCCCCTGGAGCTGAGGGAACTGTTCCAGAGGAAAGAGGGATGGAGAGAGGGAGGAAGATAGGAAGAGAGGGAGGAAGGGAAAGAGGAAGATTGGGAGATATGGCTGTGGCACTATCTGCTGCAGTTTTCCCCAGCGTTTTAGGAGGACTTTCTGGTGTGGGAGTGAGAGACTCCAATGAGCCCTGGGCTGCACCAGCCGCTCATCCAGGGCTCTTGCAGAATACATGGAGAGAGAGAGGGCAGAGTCACCAGGAGCCAGCCCAGAGCTCCCCAGGTTGCTCTGCAGCTTTGGCCATGTCCATCCACATCTGGCTCCCACAGCCTTACCCGACCCCCTTGCAGTGCCCAGTTCTCTAAGGCAGAAGGGGATCCCACCACACCATGGAAATTCTTCTGATCTGTGCTCCCTTCTAGATTGGGATCATGACTTGAATTATCTGAAAGTCTTGGCACATGACGTTTTGAACTCCTTTGAGAATGCTGGAGGCCAGTTCTCAATGTCCATTTCATGACAGAATAGCCAGTGTCATTGTGGAAAGAGCTCACTCATGTGCCACTTTCCTTAAGAGGCTGAAGGTGTATGAATTCTGGAGCCCTTGCCCTGCTCTATTCTGGAAACCTGACCGATCCCACAGGATCGATGTCAGTGGGAGGAAGGAACATTTAGCTGTCAGTCTTCTTCCCATGTGCAATGCCAGTGTCTCCTTCCATATGCTCCCTGCTGCCAAACAGAAAAACAGAGAAGGAAGGGAAGGGCCCAGGGCTGTGCCCAGGGGCTGTGCATTGTGTGTCTCCTTTGCTGGCCCCCTGCAGCCTGAGGGTGTCCTACAGTGTTGGGAGCTAATCTGTCCCACCTTTCTTTGCAGCTGAACCTGTTGGGGAAGGTGATCTGGCTTCCCAAGCAACATTCACGGATAAGACTTTTGAAGATGGTGAGGGTAGGTCAGGGCCTTTACCCTGGGGGGAGGTGCCAGCTCAGAGCCCAAACCTCGGCCAGAGGATCATCCGTGCAAGTGCCAGGACAGAGCCGTGCACGTGTGTGCTCTGGCCCTATGCAATGCCCTCACTGCTCCTGCACCTCAATGCTGCCCATGCAGAGCAGCAGAGATGACAGAAGCTTCTGTGGCTGTTGAGTTACAGGTGTGTCTGCAGGGACGATTTCTCCAACTCTTGGCCTGCATGCTGGAGGTAAGCCCAGCTCCCATCATAGGGGTGAGTAGTGTGGCCCTGCTGACCACACAGGCTGAGTACTGCTTTTGTGGGATCCACTCCTGGGAAATGGAAATACTTTGCTCTAAGGTCCTCCAACGGGTAAGACCCAAGACACAGCAGACATGAAATTCCTGGAGCCATTTGAAGTCATGAGGCAAAGGCTGAAGGAAGTGCTGCAGGGAAAACAAGGTGGGTGCATTTCCCTCTGCCCTCTCCTGACACTCAGCAGCCGGGGGCTTTCTCTGCACATCTGGACACACCGTGCCTGGCACAGCGGGAAGGGATCCATGGCAGCCTCGCTGCCCCACTCCTGCTGTCACACCCTGCAGGGCTGTTTCCCAGCCTGGCCTGGCTGCAGCTTCTCCCCAGCCTCTGCAGGAAGGCCTTGGCATCAGCTGACAGGGAGCACAAACTGTCCCTGGGGCCATGAACACCCTGAAATCCCCGGAAATTTCCTGGTCCTAGGGTAGATCAGACAGGGCTGGTGTTTCAGTGAGGGAGTGCTCTGGCCCAGCATGAAGAGCCTGGGCATTTTCCTGATCCTTAACCGTGTCTTTCACCACCATTGTCTCCTGAAGATATCACCTCCTCAATGGGGAACGGTTCCATCTGATCCAATGTCCCTTCTCCTTTCTCCAGAAATGAAAGCAAAGGCTGTGCAGAAAGAAGCTTTTCCCAGAGGAAGCAGTGGTTCTGTGCCAGCCTCTGCTGCAGGAAGGGAGGCCATGACAGGTACAGTCACAGGAGGTAATGGCTGTGCCTCTGGGCCTGAGCCCTGCGGAGCCTTGAGCTGCCATCCCTGCTGCTGGGCAGTGCGGGCACAGGGTTTCAGGCATGTGTCACTGCATGTGGAAAGGGTGGGCAGAATGAAAACAGCCAGCCCAGAGCTGCCCAGGTCCCTCTGCAGCTTTGGCCATTTCCATCCACATCTGGCTCCCACAGCCTTTCCCGACCCCCTTTGAAGTGCCCATTTCTCTAAGGCAGAAGGGGATCCCACCACACCATGGAAATTCTGATCTGTGCTCCCTTCTAGATTGTGATCATGACTTGGATGATCTGAAACCCTTGGCACATGATGGTTTGAAATCCTTCAAGAATGTGGGAGGTAAGTTCTCAATGTCCCTTTCCTGACTAGAATAAGCAGTGTCTCTGGGGCAAGAGTTCACTCATGTGCCACTTTCCTTAAGTGGCTGAAGGTTGATGCATTATGGAATCTTTGCTCTGCTCCCTTCTGGAGCCCTGACCTATACCACAGGATCGCTGTCAGTGTGAGGAAGGAACATTTAGCTGTCAGTCTTCTTCCATGTGCAATGCCAGTGTCCCCTTTCCATAGTGCTCCCTGCAGCCACACAGAAAAGCAGAGAGGGAAGGGAAGGGCCCAGGGCTGTGTCCAGGGGCTGGGCATTGTGTGTCTCCTTTGCTGGCCCCAGGCAGACGGAGGGTCTCCTGCAGTGTTGGGAGCTAATCTGTCCTGCCTTTCTTTGCAGCTGAACCTGTTGGAGAAGGATATCTGGCTTCTGAGCCGACATTCAGGGATAAGCCTTTTGAAGATGGTGAGGGTAGGTCAAGGGTTTTCCCCCTGGGGGGAGGTGCCAGCTCAGAATCCAAACCTCGGCCAGAGGGACATCCCTGCAGGTGACAGGACAGAGCCGTGCACATGTGTGCTCTGGCCCTGTGCAATCCCCTCACTGCTCCTGCAGCTCAGTGCTGCCTGTCTAGAGATAACAGAAACTTCCGTGGCTGTTGAGTTACAGGTGTGTCTGCAGGGATCACTTTTCCAGCTCCTTTGCTGGTTGCTGCACACAAGCCCAGATCCCATCGCAGGGGTGAGTAGTGTGTCCCTGCTGACCCCACAGACTGAGCACTGCTTTTGTGGGATCCACTCCTGGGAAATGGAAATGTTTTCCTATAAGGTCCTCCGACGGGTAAGACACAAGACACAGCACACAAGAAATCCCTGAAAGCATCCGAAGTCACGCAGCAAATGCTGAAGTACTTGCTGCAGGGAAAACAAGGTGGGTGCATTTCCCTCTGCCATCTCCTGACACTCAGCAGTTGGGGTCTTTCTCTGCACATCTGGACACGCTGTGGCCGGCACAGCGGGAAGGGATCCATGGCAGCCTCGCTGCTGCTGTCACACCCTGCAGGGCTGTTTCCCAGCCTGGCCTGGCTGCAGCTTCTCCGCAGGCTCTGCAGGAGATCAGCTTTGGCATCAGCTAACAGGGAGCCCAATCTGCACCATGGGCCATGCACACCCTGAGATATCCTGAAATTTCTTGGTCTTGGGGAAAATCAGGAGTGGTTGTGGTTTGGACAAGAGAGAGCCCTGTCACAGCCCCATGTGCTCCCTGCAGCCAAACAGAAAAGGAGTGAGGGAAGGCAAGGGCCCAGGGCTGTGCTCCAGGGCTGTGCTTTTCCTGGCTCCTTTGCTGGCCCCTGGCAGCCTGGGGGTCTCCTGCAGTGCTGGGAGCTATTCTGTCCTGCCTTTCTTTGCAGTTGAACCTGTTGGGGAAGGTGATCTGGCTTTCCAGCCAACATTCAGGGAAGCGCCTATGGAAGATGGTGAGCGTAGGTCAAGGCCTTTTCCCTTGAAGGAGGTGCCAGCTCAGAATCCAAACCTCGGCCAGAGGAGCATCCCTGCAGGTGCCAGGACAGAGCCGTGCACGTGTGTGCTCTGGCCCTATGCAATGCCCTCACTGCTCCTGCACCTCAATGCTGCCCATGCAGAGCAGCAGAGATGACAGAAGCTTCTGTGGCTGTTGAGTTACAGGTGTGTCTGCAGGGACGATTTCTCCAACTCTTGGCCTGCATGCTGGAGGTAAGCCCAGCTCCCATCATAGGGGTGAGTAGTGTGGCCCTGCTGACCACACAGGCTGAGTACTGCTTTTGTGGGATCCACTCCTGGGAAATGGAAATACTTTGCTCTAAGGTCCTCCAATGGGTAAGACCCAAGACACAGCAGACATGAAATTCCTGGAGCCATTTGAAGTCATGAGGCAAAGGCTGAAGGAAGTGCTGCAGGGAAAACAAGGTGGGTGCATTTCCCTCTGCCCTCTCCTGACACTCAGCAGCCGGGGGCTTCCTCTGCACGTCTAGACACACCGTGCCTGGCACAGCGGGAAGGGATCCATGGCAGCCTCGCTGCCCCACTCCTGCTGTCACACCCTGCAGGGCTGTTTCCCAGCCTGGCCCAACTGCAGCTTCTCCCCAGCCTCTGCAGGAAGGCCTTGGCATCAGCTGACTGGGAGCACAAACTGTCCCTGGGGCCATGAACACCCTGAAATCCCCGGAAATTTCCTGGTCCTAGGGTAGATCAGACAGGGCTGGTGTTTCAGTGAGGGAGTGCTCTGGCCCAGCATGAAGAGCCTGGGCATTTTCCTGATCCTTAACCGTGTCTTTCACCACCATTGTCTCCTGAAGATATCACCTCCTCAATGGGGAACGGTTCCATCTGATCCAACTGTCCCTTCTCCTTTCTCCAGAAATGAAAGCAAAGGCTGTGCAGAAAGAAGCTTTTCCCAGAGGAAGCAGTGGTTCTGTGCCAGCCTCTGCTGCAGGAAGGGAGGCCATGACAGGTACAGTCACAGGAGGTAATGGCTGTGCCTCTGGGCCTGAGCCCTGCGGAGCCTTGAGCTGCCATCCCTGCTGCTGGGCAGTGCGGGCACAGGGTTTCAGGCATGTGTCACTGCATGTGGAAAGGGTGGGCAGAATGAAAACAGCCAGCCCAGAGCTGCCCAGGTCCCTCTGCAGCTTTGGCCATTTCCATCCACATCTGGCTCCCACAGCCTTTCCCGACCCCCTTTGAAGTGCCCATTTCTCTAAGGCAGAAGGGGATCCCACCACACCATGGAAATTCTGATCTGTGCTCCCTTCTAGATTGTGATCATGACTTGGATGATCTGAAACCCTTGGCACATGATGGTTTGAAATCCTTCAAGAATGTGGGAGGTAAGTTCTCAATGTCCCTTTCCTGATAGAACAAGCAGTGTCTCTGGGGCAAGAGTTCACTCATGTGCCACTTTCCTTAAGTGGCTGAAGGTTGATGCATTATGGAATCTTTGCTCTGCTCCCTTCTGGAGCCCTGACCTATACCACAGGATCGCTGTCAGTGTGAGGAAGGAACATTTAGCTGTCAGTCTTCTTCCATGTGCAATGCCAGTGTCCCCTTTCCATGTGCTCCCTGCAGCCACACAGAAAAGCAGAGAGGGAAGGGAAGGGCCCAGGGCTGTGTCCAGGGGCTGGGCATTGTGTGTCTCCTTTGCTGGCCCCAGGCAGACGGAGGGTCTCCTGCAGTGTTGGGAGCTAATCTGTCCTGCCTTTCTTTGCAGCTGAACCTGTTGGAGAAGGATATCTGGCTTCTGAGCCGACATTCAGGGATAAGCCTTTTGAAGATGGTGAGGGTAGGTCAAGGGTTTTCCCCCTGGGGGGAGGTGCCAGCTCAGAATCCAAACCTCGGCCAGAGGGACATCCCTGCAGGTGACAGGACAGAGCTGTGCACATGTGTGCTCTGGCCCTGTGCAATCCCCTCACTGCTCCTGCAGCTCAGTGCTGCCTGTCTAGAGATAACAGAAACTTCCGTGGCTGTTGAGTTACAGGTGTGTCTGCAGGGATCACTTTTCCAGCTCCTTTGCTGGTTGCTGCACACAAGCCCAGATCCCATCGCAGGGGTGAGTAGTGTGTCCCTGCTGACCCCAGAGACTGAGCACTGCTTTTGTGGGATCCACTCCTGGGAAATGGAAATGTTTTCCTATAAGGTCCTCCGACGGGTAAGACACAAGACACAGCACACAAGAAATCCCTGAAAGCATCCGAAGTCACGCAGCAAATGCTGAAGTACTTGCTGCAGGGAAAACAAGGTGGGTGCATTTCCCTCTGCCATCTCCTGACACTCAGCAGTTGGGGTCTTTCTCTGCACATCTGGACACGCTGTGGCCGGCACAGCGGGAAGGGATCCATGGCAGCCTCGCTGCTGCTGTCACACCCTGCAGGGCTGTTTCCCAGCCTGGCCTGGCTGCAGCTTCTCCGCAGGCTCTGCAGGAGATCAGCTTTGGCATCAGCTAACAGGGAGCCCAATCTGCACCATGGGCCATGCACACCCTGAGATATCCTGAAATTTCTTGGTCTTGGGGAAAATCAGGAGTGGTTGTGGTTTGGACAAGAGAGAGCCCTGTCACAGCCCCATGTGCTCCCTGCAGCCAAACAGAAAAGGAGTGAGGGAAGGCAAGGGCCCAGGGCTGTGCTCCAGGGCTGTGCTTTTCCTGGCTCCTTTGCTGACCCCTGGCAGCCTGGGGGTCTCCTGCAGTGCTGGGAGCTGTTCTGTCCTGCCTTTCTTTGCAGTTGAACCTGTTGGGGAAGGTGATCTGGCTTTCCAGCCAACATTCAGGGAAGCGCCTATGGAAGATGGTGAGCGTAGGTCAAGGCCTTTTCCCTTGAAGGAGGTGCCAGCTCAGAATCCAAACCTCGGCCAGAGGAGCATCCCTGCAGGTGCCAGGACAGAGCCGTGCACGTGTGTGCTCTGGCCCTATGCAATGCCCTCACTGCTCCTGCACCTCAATGCTGCCCATGCAGAGCAGCAGAGATGACAGAAGCTTCTGTGGCTGTTGAGTTACAGGTGTGTCTGCAGGGACGATTTCTCCAACTCTTGGCCTGCATGCTGGAAGGTAAGCCCAGCTCCCATCATAGGGGTGAGTAGTGTGGCCCTGCTGACCACACAGGCTGAGTACTGCTTTTGTGGGATCCACTCCTGGGAAATGGAAATACTTTGCTCTAAGGTCCTCCAACGGGTAAGACCCAAGACACAGCAGACATGAAATTCCTGGAGCCATTTGAAGTCATGAGGCAAAGGCTGAAGGAAGTGCTGCAGGGAAAACAAGGTGGGTGCATTTCCCTCTGCCCTCTCCTGACACTCAGCAGCCGGGGGCTTCCTCTGCACGTCTAGACACACCGTGCCTGGCACAGCGGGAGGGGATCCATGGCAGCCTCGCTGCCCCACTCCTGCTGTCACACCCTGCAGGGCTGTTTCCCAGCCTGGCCTGACTGCAGCTTCTCCCCAGCCTCTGCAGGAAGGCCTTGGCATCAGCTGACAGGGAGCACAAACTGTCCCTGGGGCCATGCACACCCTGAAATCCCCGGAAATTTCCTGGTCCTAGGGTAGATCAGACAGGGCTGGTGTTTCAGTGAGGGAGTGCTCTGGCCCAGCATGAAGAGCCTGGGCATTTTCCTGATCCTTAACCGTGTCTTTCACCACCATTGTCTCCTGAAGATATCACCTCCTCAATGGGGAACGGTTCCATCTGATCCAACTGTCCCTTCTCCTTTCTCCAGAAATGAAAGCAAAGGCTGTGCAGAAAGAAGCTTTTCCCAGAGGAAGCAGTGGTTCTGTGCCAGCCTCTGCTGCAGGAAGGGAGGCCATGACAGGTACAGTCACAGGAGGTAATGGCTGTGCCTCTGGGCCTGAGCCCTGCTGAGCCTTGAGCTGCCATCCCTGCTGCTGGGCAGTGCAGCCACAGGGTTTCAGGCATGTGTCACTGCATGTGGAAAGGGTGGGCAGAATGAAAACAGCCAGCCCAGAGCTGCCCAGGTCCCTCTGCAGCTTTGGCCATTTCCATCCACATCTGGCTCCCACAGCCTTTCCCGACCCCCTTTGAAGTGCCCATTTCTCTAAGGCAGAAGGGGATCCCACCACACCATGGAAATTCTGATCTGTGCTCCCTTCTAGATTGTGATCATGACTTGGATGATCTGAAACCCTTGGCACATGATGGTTTGAAATCCTTCAAGAATGTGGGAGGTAAGTTCTCAATGTCCCTTTCCTGATAGAACAAGCAGTGTCTCTGGGGCAAGAGTTCACTCATGTGCCACTTTCCTTAAGTGGCTGAAGGTTGATGCATTATGGAATCTTTGCTCTGCTCCCTTCTGGAGCCCTGACCTATACCACAGGATCGCTGTCAGTGTGAGGAAGGAACATTTAGCTGTCAGTCTTCTTCCATGTGCAATGCCAGTGTCCCCTTTCCATGTGCTCCCTGCAGCCACACAGAAAAGCAGAGAGGGAAGGGAAGGGCCCAGGGCTGTGTCCAGGGGCTGGGCATTGTGTGTCTCCTTTGCTGGCCCCAGGCAGACGGAGGGTCTCCTGCAGTGTTGGGAGCTAATCTGTCCTGCCTTTCTTTGCAGCTGAACCTGTTGGAGAAGGATATCTGGCTTCTGAGCCGACATTCAGGGATAAGCCTTTTGAAGATGGTGAGGGTAGGTCAAGGGTTTTCCCCCTGGGGGGAGGTGCCAGCTCAGAATCCAAACCTCGGCCAGAGGGACATCCCTGCAGGTGACAGGACAGAGCTGTGCACATGTGTGCTCTGGCCCTGTGCAATCCCCTCACTGCTCCTGCAGCTCAGTGCTGCCTGTCTAGAGATAACAGAAACATTCGTGGCTGTTGAGTTACAGGTGTGTCTGCAGGGATCACTTTTCCAGCTCCTTTGCTGGTTGCTGCACACAAGCCCAGATCCCATCGCAGGGGTGAGTAGTGTGTCCCTGCTGACCCCACAGACTGAGCACTGCTTTTGTGGGATCCACTCCTGGGAAATGGAAATGTTTTCCTATAAGGTCCTCCGACGGGTAAGACACAAGACACAGCACACAAGAAATCCCTGAAAGCATCCGAAGTCACGCAGCAAATGCTGAAGGACCTGCTGCAGGGAAAACAAGGTGGGTGCATTTCCCTCTGCCATCTCCTGACACTCAGCAGCTGGGTCTTTCTCTGCACATCTGGACACGCTGTGGCCGGCACAGCGGGAAGGGATCCATGGCAGCCTCGCTGCTGCTGTCACACCCTGCAGGGCTGTTTCCCAGCCTGGCCTGGCTGCAGCTTCTCCGCAGGCTCTGCAGGAGATCAGCTTTGGCATCAGCTGACAGGGAGCCCAATCTGCACCATGGGCCATGCACACCCTGAGATATCCTGAAATTTCTTGGTCTTGGGGAAAATCAGGAGTGGTTGTGGTTTGGACAAGAGAGAGCCCTGTCACAGCCCCATGTGCTCCCTGCAGCCAAACAGAAAAGGAGTGAGGGAAGGCAAGGGCCCAGGGCTGTGCTCCAGGGCTGTGCTTTTCCTGGCTCCTTTGCTGGCCCCTGGCAGCCTGGGGGTCTCCTGCAGTGGTGGGAGCTGTTCTGTCCTGCCTTTCTTTGCAGTTGAACCTGTTGGGGAAGGTGATCTGGCTTTCCAGCCAACATTCAGGGAAGCGCCTATGGAAGATGGTGAGCGTAGGTCAAGGCCTTTTCCCTTGAGGGAGGTGCCAGCTCAGAATCCAAACCTCGGCCAGAGGAGCATCCCTGCAGGTGCCAGGACAGAGCCGTGCACGTGTGTGCTCTGGCCCTATGCAATGCCCTCACTGCTCCTGCAGCTTAGCCCTGGCAGCTGATGACATCGAGGGCCCTGACTCTGCCCCAAAAGCCCTGAAGTTTTTGAAACTTATCCATGACTTTGTCAAGCATTGCCTCCTGAAGATGCAACCTCTGCAATGGGGAATATTTCCATCTGATCCAGCTGTCCATTTTCCTTTCTCAAGTGATGGACCAAAAGTCTCTGCAGAAGGAGCCACTTCGTGGAGGAAGCAGTGGCTCAGTGCCAGCCTCTACTGCTGGACGAAAAGCGATGCCAGGCACAGGCACAGGCACAGGCACAGGCACAGGCACAGGAGGTAATTGCTGTGCCAGGCTCAGCCCTCAGTAGGGCTGTGTGGCAGCAGCTCTTCCCCCAGGTCCATCCCTTGCACGGCCCGGCAGCAGCCAAAGCTGGAGGCGCCTCAGCTACAAGGCCTCTGGAGCTCATTCCCAGCCCCTGGGAAATGGGACTGGTTCACCAAGGTCCCTCCTGCTGCAGCTGCTTCCAGAGCTGCCCTCAGTGCCCAGAGCCCCAAGGCACAGGAGCAGCCCCGACCAGGAGCTCTCTGTGAGCCCAGGGCCACAGCCAGCCCTGGCTCCCGACTGGGCAGGGGCTGCACTGGGTCCTGACAGGGCCTGACGCTGTTCCCTTGGGCTGGGGGAGCTGTCACAGGGCAGGGAGAGTTGGGGCTGGCAGGGGCTGCTCAGGGATGGGTTTGGGCCCAGGTCCCTGGAAGGAGTGACTGCTTAATCAGCTGCGCTGCCCCCCTGGCTCTCTTCCCGGCCTTCTGGGCTTTGTTGGGTGGCACAGCCTGTGCCAAAGGGTGCCAAGGTACCTGCAGGCGCCAGCTCTGGGGGAAACAGAGAACGTCCTGGCTGTATTCAGTGAGCTGCCAGCTCAGCAGTGGAGCACAGCACAGGCTCACGCTCCCCATTGCTCCCGCAGATGCAGCCGGCACCTCAACAGGTGTTCCCAATTCCCAGAAGGGCACTAGACACGGTAACTGTCAGGGAACACGCTGCCGGCTACAGGAAATGGCAGGCATGCGTTTTGTGGAGTTTGTCATGGCCGTGTGCTGCACTGGAGTGTGGTATTACCTGAGGAGTAAATGGTGAGTGTGTTGGTTCTCTCCCCCTCAAACAGCTTCATTTGATGGCTGCTTGTAGACAGGAAACATTCCCAGTGAGGCTGCTGTGGAGTTGTGGGTGGTCAGTGGTTGTCCACATAACTCTTCTGAGGGTTTTGCTGCTGCCCAGTGCTTTAATTGGCCTCTTAATTGCTGGGCCATGTCCTGGGGAGCCCGCTGGGGCTGCAGCCAGTGCTGGCTCCCACTGAGGCTCAGTGGCCAAGAGCAGCCCCAGGAGCAGCGGGCAGAGCCAAAGCAAGGTGGGGAGGAGAAGGAGCAGGGACCAGATCACCCTTGAAAGGCAGACATGCTCTGGGGCCTGCTCCTGCACAGGGACCCTGACCAGAACCATCCCCTGCTCGCCAGGCCCTTGAGGGGCAGCTGTCCAGCCAGGCCGAGGTGTGCCAGCCACTCCAGCCGTGCTGGGGAGCCTTGCCCACTCTGGGCCCTGCTGTGCAGGAGGGTCCCTGTGTGCCACCGGCAGCTGGGGCCTCAGACACTCCTCTCTCCACAGGGGTTCCTGCGAAGATTCAGAACACCAACCCAACAGCTCAGCCAGTGAGAACATGGCTCATTGCTGTTCTTCATGTCTGCCCCCACCTGCCCCTGTTGCGTGGCTGCTTCCCTGTCTTCAGCGCATCCCAGCACCTCCAAAACGAGAACCCCTACCCCCGAGCCCCCTGGCCCAGCTCCCTGGCCCATACTGAAGTTAGGTAGCCCCTGTTTTATGTTCAAATAAAGAAATTCAGTTGTCACAGCTGTGTCTGAGTGCTACCACCAGCAAAGCCCACACGGCACCAGCACTGGTTGAGCTCCATGTCCAGGAGCAGCCACGCATGCCCACGTTACGGGCAGGCAGGAGCCAGGCAGGGGCTGCTGTGACCAGTGGCGAGGCCTCGAGGGGCTGGGGAAGCCCATGATGAGCCTTCCTGGGCTGAGGGCACATCTCCTTCAGTGGCATCATCTGGGCCTGGACCTCCTCCAGGGCCATAGCCAGGAAAACAGGGAAGCAATCACTAAGTGCTTGCCTTGAGGAAAATGGAATGAGGTTGGGCTGTGCACCACAAGGAAGTCCTTCATAGCCTGGATTCACTTAAATGGAACAGATATAGAGCGCTGAGATCTAAACATCTGAACTCTTCACTGCCTCTAACTGAGATTTCCTCAGCAGACATTACAGCACAGCCAAGAACTCCCGAGGGCTCGGTACAAAATGCAAAAGCATGTAAACCCTGCTCCAAGAAGGGCAGGTGTCGAGTACCTGACTCTTCAAAGACAACATTCTCTGCTACTACACAGACTAAGATTCCTTAACTTTTCTGGGCAAAACCCTGAGAGGCTTATCTCGTCACAGCACCAACTACTGCCTTCCCACAGGTGTTCTCAGCAATTTTGAAAGAGAGCAGGAAAGGTTTCAGAAGAGATCTTAACCTGTGTCCAAATCCCCACTGTAGTAAACCATATTTTTTGCAATGTAGGGAATTCATGTACTGCCTGACGTGCTTAAAATCAGCACTGTACTATCCACCTTCATTTTCTACCAAGATAGCTGCAAACTGCACCTGAACAAAACCAGCCATCCCAGTGCCCTTAGCAGATACTCACAGGCCACAGATACACACAAGAAAGTCATGAAAATTCCTTGTATGAACACACTTGCATCTGTGTGGGAACACCTGACTTCAACCGTAAGATTTCAAAAATTACTTCTCCTCAGATTGCCCGAATCTCCAATGATTTCTTTTCTTCAGGGACATCAGAGCTTTGTGTGAGGGTCATTGGAGCAGTCTTCTGCTCCTCAGGGGCAGAGGGCTTTGAGCTTCCCACACAGGTCAGTAAGCTCAGGATCCTCAGAATCACATTTATTGATAACTGATTGTTAAAACAATTTAGTCCACATCTGTTCAAAGGCTAACAGTAAATTTTTATCACAACTTAGAACAATTTCTGTTCTGTCATTTGTTTATTTTAAATACAGTCCATTTTAGGAGCTTTGGTCCTACAGATAGTGTGCCCAGTGACATAAACTGAATGAAAATCCATTATGCAGAGGGTTCATCTTGCCTGCAACCTATTATAATTTCAGGAACATTTAGCAGTTGCTTGTGTTCTCAACAAAGTGCCAATGCTGGCCACCACTTCTTTATCCATTGTTAGGAACCCTTTTGCTTATCATTTAATAACTTGCTCCATTAATAATCATTAGCAGCCTGAAAAAGTCCTTAAATATTATGCATACCACCGTCACTGATCAGATTGTTAATGATGATTCTAAGCATTCTGAAACCACAAGAGAATATATTCCATGCTCTTCAAGACTTATTGCTTGCAGACTATGCTTTTCCTGGAGTTTCTGGTTAATTTCTAAGCAATACAGAAAACACAACTGAAAGCAAGCACAATGTTAGAAACATTCCCTACTATAATAGTTTTCTGAGGAGGAAAAAAAAATTACTAGGAAAACAAGACCCCTTTCTTAAACCACTAAGTCATACAAGGGAAATATCATTAATCTTTCATTACTATGTCCATTTATCATATCTCAATACCCTGTATGCAACTTTCTAAATTTCTTACACATCACAAATACTGAAATAGTCACAAGGAAGAGCACAAAAATGAGCTCATATGATATCCAAAACTAAAACCAATCACAGAAGCAAAACTTTTCTCCTCTGTTTTCTTCCAATTGAATTTCTTTCTGCTCACTGTGAAACCAAAAGCCTCCACTGATTCTGCTCACATCTATCCCCATCCTTTGAAATTAGCTCAGGGTCCCACCATGAAGGTCTCCCTGCCTAAAACAACAGGAAAAAATGTGCATGCCTGGCACAGGCAAGAAAAGGCTGAAGAAGAAAAGTTTAGATAATCCTTAGAAACTACACCAATTTTCCTTACCTCAGCATTACAGACACCCACCATGAAAACTCACAGTGATTAAACGATATAATGGGGAGAAGTTTTATTTTTGTTCAATGCAAGAGAGACAGAAACTACAATTTGCTCCTTTAAAGTCAACACCCTCATTCTCCCAGCTTCCTACTTCCAACTTTATTTTCTCTTTTCTTATATCTATTGGTTTAACAAACTTTTCCAAACATATTAAGAGTTCATACTTGCTTGTTTTAAAATTATTTGAGGATTCATCTTCACCATTGAAACCTTTGTGAAAACTATGTCTTCTCCTAAAACTTCTAGTGAGAACCACAGTAGCCACTTTTGTACGTAAAGCACGCAGATATTTTCATCAAGATGTGCTGGAGAGTATATTTAGATTGCACTTGAAAGTCTGCCTGTACAGGGGATAATACAGTAAAGAAAATCCCAGCAGTGAAAGACACTGGTGTACCAACAAAAGTACTAGAATGGACACAGTTTTATTTGCAAATGTGTCGTTTGCTTACCTGGCTTACTCTTCCCAGTAGTTGAATTACGCCAGGGGAAAAAGTTTGCTGTTAGAATTGGTGTGGTCCCTAAAAATGGAGCTGGCCCTTGTGCCACCTACACCGATAAATCCAGTCAAAAGCAGACAAGCCTTCCATTTTAATCCTTACACTTGAAACCCAAAAATAAATGCAACCATTCAAAAGCCATAATGAAATCTGAAGGAACAACATTTTATATATTTAACAACTCTCAGAATAGTTTAACTGATACAAAGACCAAGAGAGTAAATCCTTAACTTCTTAAAACAGACACTTTTTTATATTTAAAAAAAAAATCAAAGCAAATAAAAAAAATTCTACCAAAAAACGCGAAAAGCACTGACATTAAAATCCAAAAACATTTAAAAACACAAAAACACATCTTCAACCAGCTTTACCCAGATTTCCACACATTTCTGTAAATTCATACTGCAACATCACTTGCCCTGTTGAACTCCACAGGACCTAAGTTTGAAATGACAGTGGGGCTAAAGGGAAGCATAAGAACTGATAGGAAGCAGATGTGCCATCAGAGGAATGCTGTATTGTGGGAATACAGCTAGAGAGCAGAACTGCCAGTACTACTCAGCTGGTCACTACTGATGTGGATCTGTTAGCCATAGTAGGCTGCAAGCCTTGGCAGGAGTGAGTAGGCCCAAGCCTTGGCAGAAGAAAGCGGGATTTTGGAGATGAAATGCAAAAGATAAGAAAGTGCTTGGTACAGACTGCTTAGCCTGCAATGTCTAGGGGATTTACGAGAAATATTTTATCTACCTGGCTAGCTTAGATGAGGCCTAGATTGAGCAATGTTATCTAGTTACATGTAAGCAAAATGCCTTAGTTACACGAATATTATTGGTGGGCTATTTTTAGTAACAATAGAAAAAGTATATAAACTTTGCTTTGTGAATCAATAAACGGCTTCATGGCACCTTGCAAATCATGATGACCCCATCCCTTCTTTTACACCGCCGTCAGCAGCCAGTCTTTCTAGAGAGACAGAGATTCCTGCACAGAACCATGTGAACTTTCAAGTCCAGTCTTTTTCCTAAGTTTCCTGTTGTTAATGCGTTCAGCTGAAAGGCTAGACGTGTGGCCAGCAATGGCATAACCATCTTCTAGGGAAGGATATGAAATTGACTGAGGGAGGAATGTATTTGGGAACATTCAAAGGGGCTGTGAATGCTCTTGGAGAGTACTTTACAACTTCCTCAATTGTCTCCATGCCAAAAATGTTGAAGCAATCTTGGAGTGTTTTGTGATTGAAGACCTGTATCATCATCTAAGCTTATTTCCATCCTGGTGCCGCTCATAATTTCAGGGAAGAAGACAAAGGAGGAGAGAAGACTGTGGTAATCACATCAGGATCATTTACTCCACAACCAGCCTAGAGTAGGATTGCTGAAAAGGATTGTAGAGTGGGGATGTAGACTAGGATTGAAAAGAAATCAAGTTTCTGAAACCTCAACTCATTTGGAAGATTTGATTCCTTCTGACCCTGTGAGAAAGTTCAACATTTCCTTCTGAATTGTCAGTTGTTTCTTAATGCTGCAAAGAGAAATTTCTGGCTTCTTTGGTGTGCTTCAGAAGACTCTTCTTTATTCATCCTCCCCAGACCAAACTGCCTTTGGAATACGGGCCACTGGCCAATTTTTTCACAGCTGTGTGACTTCTAACTGAGGCAGAAAGGGCATGGCATTTGCAGGAAAAACCAAAGGAGGAGGAGGCAGCCAAGACATCCTAGTTGGATGCAGGGCTTCAGCTGTGACTCCAGAGCCTTTGGGTTCCTGTCACTTGGATTTCCATCCATGAGTGCAATATCTTTGGCTGGAGGAGAATTTGGCTCAACTGAGAAAGCAGAAAGATCAGTGAGGGCGCTCTGAAAGGTCTCCAGGATGTGGTGCAGAGCTGTCAGTGACTGTGAGGTGAGAGTGAGCCCTGCCCTGCCCAGGGTGCAGCCCCAGCAGAGCCCTGGCAGAGCCCGGAGCAGCCTGAGCCTGGGCAGAGGTGGCTGGAAGGAGCCCTTGGAGCTGCAGGAGGCAGCAACCCGGCCCTGGGTGCCTCCTCCTGGCCCCGGGCGAATCCTCTGCTCTCAGAGCCAAGCTGGCAGCTGGCTGGTCCCAAGGGGAAGCGCAGCCGTGCTGGGCACGGCACACACTGCTGGCATTGGCCCTCCGGAGTGTGCCCAGCAGGAGAGAAAGGCAAACAGTAGCCCAGGGCTGGTGGCCCGGCTGAGGATTGCTGCTCTTGTGCCGGCTGCCCTGGCACTCCTGGCAAAGGGCAGCAGTGTGTGCAGCACTCTGGGCACAGGGGCAGGGAGCCGTGCTGCTCCGCAGGCTCCAGCCCAGGGCAGCGTCCTTCAGGCATGGCAGCTCTGCTGGGGAACCGAGGCCAGCAGGAGGCACTGACAGCTTGTCAGGGCACATCTGCAGGGACAGTGCCTCCCACAGCTCTGGCAGGAGGCGCCTGCAATGCTGCAGTTCTGCACTGAGCCAGAGTATCCTGGTTTGGAGGACAGGTCTGCTAAGAAAGGAAGGAGCCTCTCTTTGAAATGGAGAATGTAAACCCCCTCCTTCCAAATTATTATAATTTTGAAATTAAGGGGTTTTCAGGCAAAAATATGGCAATAGGAATAACAGTTCTTTACTATCAAAATTAAAATAGAAATACAGTACTACAAAGAACAAGCCTAAAACCCTGACAGAGTCAAAATACAACCTGACACCCCGTCAGTCAGGGTGTTGGTAGCAATCTGATTTAGTGTGGCTGCAGTCCCCCTGCAGTGACAGATGTGGTTCAATTGAAGCAGTGGTCCTGTAGAAGGGTACAGTTTTCTTCAAAAAGTCCAGTTGTGATGTGGAAAAGGTGCAGTTTTCCTCTGGGATACAGTGGAAAAAAAAAGCTACCTTGGTATTCCAAATCTCATTTTTTATCTGGGTAGGAAAGGCTTGGTCCCTCCTCCTGGCTGGAGCATTTTTCAGCAGGATGATGTAATTTTATCAGTCATACAATGGTACTCAATGGGCCATTAACACAAGATACCTCCCTGGAGGAAGGATGGGTTGTGAAAAGATAAGGAACACTGCCCCACCTGGTCTCAATAGATGGTGATAGAATAGATACTTTTGGTCACATTTTGTATTGCAACCCAAGACATAGAGCAAAGGTGTGAAGTGCAGAGTGTTTTGCAGAAACAGGGGCACAAGACCCACCTGCTTTGTGCTCTCTGGCACACAGCAAGCACTGTGCAATAGAGTTCTGAACTGCTGGGAGAGCGGGAATATGGGGATGAGCCTGACATTTGGGCGGGAGTAGTCAACTGATTTGGAAGGGAGTAGAAGGGCTGTGGTAGGCAATTAGTGTTCTCTTTATTAATTTCTGAAGGAAAGATGAAATGTGGCTTCATTCAACCAAAGCACTTGCATGGTGCATTGATAGAATGCTTGTCAAATATCCCAGAGCATAGAGGAGAGGCTTCTGGAAAATGTTAAACTGTAACAAATAGTGCTGAATCTTAAGAATTCCTTTAGCTTTACCAGACAGTGCTTAGTACTGTATTCCCTCATCGCAGTGATAATTGCATGCAAGCGGCTTTCTTTGCCTTGAGAATGAAGAGACTGGTCCTCTTAAGAGGGCAGTTGGAATGCATTCAAGGAAATGGAAGTGATAGGAGGCTCTTGACCATCAAAGGAGAATTTAAGGAACGGGATGTTCCCCAAACATCTGTGTCAGGAACCAGAGTCGTGTCTGAGGCCCTGCCATATTTAATGCATGTTTGAGCAGGTTGACAAGACAATGAAGAAAACTGTATTGTTGAACCAGTGGGAATTTGACCCTTGAAAGAGAAACAATGGATTGGTCAGTCACTGGGCAGTTCACCTTTGCAAAAGGAACAATTCATGATGGAACCATTGTTGGCATGGAGTCAGTATCGTGAGCCATCGAGGCCTCATCTCACACAGTGGCCATGTGTGAGCTGGTGCCATAATTGGGAATGTTCCAGTCCTGAGCAGGAGATGAAAATCCCGGTTCAGGGGAGGAGGGGTGAGATGGACAGGATCCACACTGGTTTGATCAAGGGGATGTCCTGAAAGTGCACTGCTGACTGCCCTCTCCTGCTGAGCACCATACTCCGTCTCCTTTTCCCTCTCAGCAGATTTTTCGGAATCCAGGGCTTGGTATGTATTATTTGCCTCTGCAACTAATAGAATAAAATTTTTTTGCAACCCCCATTGTGTTTTAGGATTTTTTTGTGCATGGGTCTCCTTCTGAACCTGTGACAACAACCATCAGAGACCCTCAGGACATCCATACTCTTATGACAATAAATTCTGAGACGTGATTTAAATTTGTCAAATAATTTGGGGGATTGTATAGCCTGCTAGTTTCAGCAAGGTAACAAAAATAACATAGTTCCATGGATACAAACTAGTAGGTGAGATTTCTGGGTTTGCATGTGTTAGGGTAGTGACTTCCCACGCACCCAGTGCTGAAATAAAGTAATGCCTCTTTTCTCGCTCTGAGCTGGCAGTGGGGAACGGGCCCTGCTGGGTAATGTTTATTTTGGCCATTTCTGTTGAACAGTTTGAAACCTTTTCCAGCTGTTTCCCTCAGGTTTACCCCTTTGGTGGCCAAAGCTCTGTGCTGCAGATAGCTCGAGTGTGTGCAGAGCAATGCAGCCCCACAAACCCCTCGGTTTCCCACAAGTGGCCATAACCTGTCCCAGGTGTGCCCAGCTGTGGCAGCACAAAGAGTCCGCAGCGCAGTGGGCACCGTGCTCTGCCCAGCGAGGGCTCTCTGGCACAGAGCAGCAGCAGCGCCAGCGCCTTCCAACCCGCTCCTGCCTTGGCTTCCCCTGGGACACAGAAACCTCTGGAAATCAGCACCGCCACTCACGTTCCCAGCTTGGAGCAGTTCCTGCTGGCATGCAGATCCTGTCAGTTCTACTCCAAAGAGGATGAGTTGGTTTGGCACTGCCTGGTTTTTGTAGTGGGGTGGGGGCCATAGGGGTAGCTTGTGTGAGAAGCTGTTAGATGCTTCTACCATATCCAACAGAGCCAATCTCAGATGTCTCTGATGATGGGCATGCTACTGCCCAATTAGAGAAATTGGTAATGTCTCTGTGATGACTGATTTCAGAAGAAAATCAAACTAGCACATGCCCAGTTCCTTTTGGAAGGGTGGCGAAGGGCCGCTGCCAGGGGCCATGCCTGGCATGGTGCACAGAAACACGCAGCAGCCGCTGCCATCTTGGGGAAGCCCGTGGTGAGCCTTGCCTGCCTGGCCACCCCTGGCCAGCTGCACTGAGGGTGGAAGGCAGGGGCGGTGGTGGCGGCTTGCCCTTCCCGGTGCCCCCATGCAGAGAGGAGTTAAATGGTGTCAGTGCTGTGTCGGCTACCACGGCCTGCACAGGGGTGGCAAGGCCAGCAGCGGGAGCATGACAAGAGATTCCCCGACACAAGAATCACCGAGATCAACATCTGGGAGCCACGGAATCTTGCAAGAATCTTTGAATTAGTGGAACTTGTCAACAATGGTACCTACAAGCAGCACTTTCCTTTTCGTCAGAGAAGAGGAAGAAGTGAGGACATGTGAGGGAAGCACATGGCAATACTGAGGTCAGTGGAAAAGAAAGAGAGGGTTGAGGTGCTTCAACTATTGCTGCCAAGATTGCTCTGCAAGTCGTGGTGAGGATTGTGATAAAACAAAATGTCCCCTTGAAATGCACAAAGTCAGTGGGGGATGCAGAAATCCACTTGCAGCCAAGGAGAAAAGTGCTCACACTGAACCAGGTTGATGTTAGAGAAAGCTGTGGTTTAGTGGGATTCCCAAAAAGAGAGAGGGCTGCTGCTTTCAGAGATAGAGAGGCCTTGCTTCCAAACTACAGCAGCCTATTCTAAAAAGGCTGTACTGTGTGGATGAGTGATCCATGTCACAACAGATTTGGGATGACTGTTTGCCCATGGCAGTGACCCCATGAAACAGCTGGAAAAAACTACAGTAATTTCACAATTATAAGCCGCATCATTTTGACTAAAATTATGCTCCCTCCCCGGAAATGTGGTTTACACTCAGGAGCGGCTAATATGTGAAAAATTTTCTGAAATTTCCAATCCCGGAAGTGCAGCCGAGGTGCCGAGCCGAGCACCTGCCATGTGATTGTGTGATTGTTACAAATTGGTTACTCTGTTGTGCAGTGGGTGGAGGTGGGCTCCGTGCTGGCAGCACAGGGTGGCGGGGAGGTGGGGGGCTCCCTCCTTCAGGCAGCGCAGCCCGGGGGAGAGGCGGGGGGCTCTGTGCTGCCATCCCCGCATCTCGAGGGGGGAGGCGAGGGCTCCCTCCTACCATCCCCGCAGCTCAGGGGGACGCGGGGGCTCTGTGCTGCCATCCCCATGGCTTGGGGGGAAGGCGGGGGCTCCCTCCAACCGACCCCATGACCCGGGAGGGAGCTGGGGCCTCCCACCCCCACCTGCTGCCGCTGCCACAGGAGCAGGCAGGGTCCGTCCCCTCCTGCCACTGCCGATGTGGGTGCAGGCGAGCTCCCTGCCCCCCTGCCACTGTGGCGCAGTGCCGGGCCGGGGCGAGCGATCCCGATGGCAGCGGTGGCCAGCCCCAAGCGGTCCCGCCGAGCAGCCCCGTCTGCAATCACGAGCGGGCCGAGCCCGCCCGGCCCGAGCCGAACCAGTAAACCCTGCAATCCCACAATTCTGTTACTATTTGGCAATTTTGTTGCACACGGGTCCTCCCTGCGAACGACAGAGTGGCTTATAATCAAGTGCGGCTTGTGTATGGACAAAGAACGAAATGTTACCAACACCCGGCGATGCGGCTTATAGTCAGTGCAGCTTGTAATCATGAAATTACTGTACTCTCCCTGAGGGAACAAAAAAGATGTCAAGTAATGAAGTGACCAAAACCCCCATACCCTGTCTTCCTGTGCTTTTGGTGGAATGGAGGGAGGGGCTGGGGGAAAAGAAGGTGTTTTAAAGGGTTATTTTTATTTCTCATTATTCTCCTCTGACTCTGTTAATAGGTTTAATTTATCACCTAAATTTGAACCCGTTTTGCCCTAGAATTTATTCTCCCAGTCCTTATCTCAAGTCATAAGCTCTTCCTTAGGTTTGTTTTTTTTTTTTCATCTCTCCTCTGCTCAACTCTAGCAGAAGAAGATAAACAAATTACTTTAATGGGTACCAGGTGTTTGGCCAGTGTCAAACACTGACAAAAGAATAAAGGCAGAGGCAGACATGTGCTACGGTGGAGCCTTGGGCATGTTCAATAAATGTGCAAATATGTGTAGACATTTGTTAGGAATTATTTCAGCTCTTATGCCAACAGTGCCTTCTCTCCTAGTTCTGTGCAATGCTTTGGGCCATTTTCTTGGTCTGGTTTCCTTTGCTTTGGTCCCATCTGAGTGCTCAGTTCAGGGACAGGCTGTGGGCGCTTGGGGCACTCTTGGAGTTACTCTTGGATCCCTTGAACAACAGGGTTTGACCCTCCAGGGCAGTTTGTGCTACTTTGTGCCAGAGGAGAACTTCCCAGGCTATTTTGTGTTTGCTGTAGGGAAGGTTGAGCTGCTGTGCATAAATCCATAAACCAATGCAGAACGTTTGCTCTGTGATGTCAGGGCATGGTTGCCACGTTGCTGTGATGACATCAGAAGGTTGCCTTGGTGCACGGAAGGTTTCAGTGCCAGAGCCGCCCTTGGGCGTGCTCAGTGCAGCAGCATCCTGCTTTTTGTCAGTGGGCAACTGCACAATGACAAAAGCCTTATTTTCTCTTGTGTTCCAAACTTGCCAAGCAGTGCAACAATGATTGAACAAATTGCTGCTGCGGTTTGCACTGTTTATGGCATTGGTTATTCCAGCTATTACCTGACTCATCTGGGACGTGAGTAGAGATTTTCCTTGGGGGTAACCTACCCTGGCTTTTGGGTGTCTTCCTGCTCTCTCTTAGTGACTGCGTTGGTTTTGACACAGAAAGAGCATTAGGATGCCATTGGTTTGGTAAAGCTCCTATCAAAAATTTCTGCCAAAAACAGACTGTCTGTAGCCGGGGGCTGCAGGCAGCATTTGCAAGGGATCCTGCAGGGATTGCATTCCCTCCATGGGAGAGCCTGTGGCAGCAGAGTCTGTCATTTCCTCAGTCTGCTGGGTCAAGCAGGACAACCTGGGAGACCTTCTTTGATGGCCTTCTACAAATGTTATAGTTCTCTCCAGTTTTATCAAAGAATTTAATTCATTTTCCCTGCCCACTGCAGGACACCTGAGATGTGTATTCAGACGTGCTGAACCTGAGGTGAGTGAGAAAGGAACCTTTGATGTTCCTGATGTTTAAGAATGTTGAAGGAAGGTGTGAGCTTGGCCTGTGGCAGTATGGTGTAGAGGGCCAGCTGGGGAGGCTAAGAGAAAATCCATTTCCATGTGTGAAGCAGCAATAGCAAAGGCATTGCTGGCAATTTCATAATTTTCCATTTCAGAACTTTAAAAGAATTGACGCTCCGGTTTTGCAGAAAGAACATTGCTTGCTGATAGTAGCCAGGGTGAAATATCTAATTCAGAGCAATTTTCAATACTGTTGATTCAGCCCGTTTGAATTTAGTGAGAATGACTTAGAATCCCATTGCTGTCAATATTTATGATTTGCCCTTAGTAGACCTGGTTGTAGAGCTGAACAGAAATAAGGTTATAAATGTTAGGTAACTCCCTGTCCCTCATGCTCTCTCTGTCCACAGAGCACAGAACCCACAGCAGACTCTCCTCTGGCTTCTGCTGTTCCTGGAGAAGAGGCCAAAGAGGAACAAAATGACCACAAGCCTCCAGCAGCAGCCACAGCACAGTCTGAATATTCTCAGCCAGTAAGTTCCAATTGTGGCTGGTGCTGTCTTTACTGCAGGAGAGAGCTGTAAGATCCTGACCAGCCAGTGCTTGCTTTTGGTGGCTGAGGATGCTGAGTGCTGGAGTCCTGGCAGGAGCTAGCAATTCCCCTCAGCCAGTGAGAGCAGGAAACTGGATTTTGATCTGTAATGTTGAGGTACCAAAGAGCTGGTGCCTCTGGGTGAGCACCTGGCTCCTTGCCTCAGTGAAGCTCTGTCTCTTGGCTTCTGCAGTGCTGTGGCCAAAGACACATATGGTAGTGCTGGAGATCACAAGGTTTTGTTTCTTTGTTTTCCCTTTCTGGAAACCTGTGTTTGGCTCTTGTGGAACTGCTCTGCAGTTTTCTTGAGTAATTCTTCACTACTGTGGAGTCTTTTGTCCCACCTGTCTTTTGGCTTTTGATAAGCTGCAAAGAGATGATTCAATTGTCCATGAAGCTGTTGGGGGCCATTCTTGTCCCTTGCGGCAGAAGAAACGAAGTGCATACTTCTGAACCTTTCTTCTGGCGCTAAAACTAGAAGAGGCAAGTCTCTGTTGATACATTTTGTGGTGAAGTCTGCAGCTTTGAAAACTGCATTGGAGTCCCAAGTCAGGGTGAAGCTGCAAATTCTTGACTGCTGTCTTGTGTTGCTAAGCACAGGAAAGACATCCTGAAATTCCACATGCTGTATTTTAAGTCAAATGTGCAACTTAGAACCTGGGGAGCTGCCTGGAATTAAGGGAGCCAGGGATGGCAGTGAACAGCAGCTGAAGATGAGGCAGCATGTGCCCAGGTGGCCAAGAAGGCCAAGGGCATGCTGGCCTGTGTCAGCAACAGGGGGGCAGCAGGAGCAGGGCAGTGCCCTGTGGCCTGTGCTGGGCAGCGCTGTGGCTGCTGCTGGAGTGCTGTGTCAATTCTGGGCCCCTGTGAAGCAGAAAGGCATTGAGGGGCTGCAGCGTGTCCAGAGAAGGGCCATGGAGTTGGGGAGGGGTGGGAGCACAAGCTGAATGAGGGGGTGATGAGGAAGATTTAGCCTGGGGAAAGGGAGGCTCATGAGGGACCTTGCAGACACAGTTCCAGAAATGCCAGGATGACAGTGCTTCCCACAAGGGCCGTTCCCATGCCAAGCATCCCCTCAGAGCATCCAGATGCTTTAGACTCTGGGGTACGTGACACTTTGATTGTTTGGTTTGTTGGATTGTTGATTTGCTAGGAGGAGATGGCCTCTTTGTTTTCTCTTTGACCAGCAAGAAAAGGTGCTTTTGTTCTGGTGCCAGCCCAATCAGTAGCACCTTGCACATCACTTTCAGGTTAACACTGCCTGTGCCTTTTGGTAGCCCAGGGGATCAGTATGTGTTGTGTTTGGGAATTGAGCAGGTAATCAATACCCTTGCATTCCAACTGGTCCTCAGAGATCAGGGGAGCTGGGAGGGGCTGGGCTTCATTTCTGATTACAGCCACTTTAGCACCGTCGGTGTGGTTGTGACCAACAGAACTTGCCCAAGCACAGATGCACAAAGAGTGCAGTTCCCAGGGCAGTGCTCTAGGTCTGACTGCATTCCATAAGGATCTACACGCTCAAGATTCCTCAAGGGTGTGGCTGATTGAAGCAAGAGAGTAAGTTCAGGATTTCTGCTCTTCTGCACATCTACTGAGTGTAGATGTGTGTAGTGCCAGAAAGTATAGTAAGAGAGAGATTATAATAGTGAGATCTATCTATCTATCTGTTTATCCATCTGTCTATCCATGTATCTGTCTGCCTATCTGTCTGTCTATCTATCTGAATCTTCCCAGCTGAGCATCTGGATGGGCAAAGTTCACTTAAAGGCATCCTTTCAGAGGGAGAGACATGTTCTGTCCAAAAAGTCTTGGCAGGCAGATGTTTCCCCCTCCAGAGATGGCTGTTTTTTCCCCTCAAAGTGAAACACTAATATAAAAGAAATTAGTATTTTAGTTAAAAGTTAGAAGAAACTGGGCTTGAGATAGTTATTTGAAACTTAAATAATTGATTTCCTGTCATTTTCTGTTTGCTTAGCTGTGCTTGCAATGGGAAAGGATGAAACTAGTAGGCAGGTCCAGACAACACGAACAATCGCAACCAGAAACCTATTATCTGAAAAAACTGGAGTTGCCCCAATGGCTATTTGTATTTTCATTGATAGAAAATGTTGAGAGTTCAGAGTGAGGAAGACTCTCCTTACTTCCTCCTTTTAAGACCCTTCCCCACAAAAACGACTCCCAACTTAATTCAAGAAGCCAACCACGCATGCTTAAAATTACCATAGGAAGCGAGGAATGGGAGGGGCTGTTATTATGAATATGTAATTATTTAAAGCTTTTGTCAATAAATTGGCTCTGTGACCACCTGTAAATTTGCAGTGCGTATTAGGGGGCTACCCCACGCTGCTGCCCAGCACTGAATAAACATATCCTTTCTAACTTTAAACTGTTAGAGAGTCTTTTGTTGTGACAGTTGAGTATCGGTACTAGACCAATACTCATATTTTGGTAAATCAAAAGGGCTTCTCCTCCTCCAGTCTCTTCTGCCCTGAACCCCACTGTTTACCCTGTAAATTTCTGTCTTTCCTAGTGAGGTGAAACAATCTTATGTTCCAGGTGGGTTTTAGTGACTTTGGTCATACATGCATGAAAGAATTCTCAGTTGACAAAAGAGGAAGAATAAACACCTTGGTCCCCCTCCAAATACTGAGGTGGCTGTAGAGGCTCTCTAACCTCCATCAGAGGATCTGTGCATGCATCCTTATATCCTGAACGAGCAGGATATCTAACAGGAGTGTAGATGTCAGAAAGGCAGGAATGGTGGTGCAGGCCTGAAGAGAACATGAACTCCAGAAGTGTCTCTCACAAGGAGTGAGGCCACACTGGAAGCCACCTGCAGAGCCAGGATGGAGCTGTGGGACAGGGCTGGGTGTCAGTCACAATGGACAGGGGACACAGCAGAAGGGGAGGGATGCCCTCAGCAGAGCCTTGAGAAATGCCAGCCCTTCCCTGTCAGCTGCCTGAGAGGCTGTTGGAGCTTCAGTCCCAGGTGGACCCTGATTGTACTGCCAGTGTCCCTTTGGAATCTGTACCTCCCTATGGGCAGAGAATGACCAAGGAGAGCAGCAGCACAGAGCTTTGGGAACATGTGAGCCCATCAGGCTTAGAGACTTGGCCCACAAGTGCTGTATGGTAAGCTGAAACCCATCTTTTCTTGCTTTCTGTGCAGGCCCTTGTAGAGAAAGAGCATGAGCAGATTGCTTTATCAGAGGTGCCAAGCCAGACTCAAGGAGAGCTGTTCCCAGCCCGGGAGCAGGAAGAGCAGCTGAGGCAGCAGGTGGAAGAGCTGCAGGAGAATGGCCAGGTAAGCCTGGCTCACCAGGTGACAGAGTGAAGGGCAGGAACAGGGCATGGAACAGAGCTCTTGGGACTGAGGAGGCCAGGAGTCCCACAGGCACTGCAAGCACAGAGCCTTGTAATCTGCAGAGATCAGCACTGGGACAAGAGGGTTACAATGGAAGCAGAGGTGGGTAGGGAAGCAGAAAGAAGTGGCTGAATGAATTTGATTTGGAGGCTGAAAGAGGAAAAAGCTGAGCCTGGTGGCAGCTCCCTGTGACTTGCTCTACATTTGTGTCCACAGAACATCAAGGCAGAGCCACAAGCAGAGCTGCCCGAAGCTCAGATTCCCATCATGGCAGTAAAGAGAAGGAACAAGGAAGACATGAGAAGCATCCAAGAGGAGATGAATCTCCATCAACAGAGGGGTGATCTACAAAACCAGGTACGTGGGAGAGTGGCTGCCACTCCACTCAAGAAACTTTCTGTCTCTTGTTCTTTACAGAACTTCAATGAGAAGCTGCGCAAAGAGCTGCAGGAAACTCAGGCTAGGCGCAAGACAAGTGAGAAGAGGCTGGAGGATGAGATGAAAATCATCCAAGAGGAAATTAATCTCTCTCAGGAGCAAGAGGCTCTCGAAAACCCAGTGAGTGAAAGAATGATAGCCACTGCAGTCACCAAACTGGTGCTTTCTGCCCATCTTGCCTTTGCTGTGCAGAGCAGCAGGGGGTGGGTGATGCCTCTGAGTGCCATCCTGCTTTGGTCTCTTTCACAGCTGCTCTGAAGGACACTTCCTGGGCTGCTGAATCTCAGCTGCTACCCTGGATGTGGCTGACAGCACCTTCCTAAGGGCTTGCATTTGAAATGGAATTTCAGAGCAATTTGTGCCAGCCACCTTTCTGACACAACCTCATTTCTTCTCCCAGATCTACACAAGCTCTGTCATGCAGCCTGGTGCAGCAGCAGTGTTGTCTCATGATGCCCCCAGTCCCCAACCTGAGAAGTGGAGCCTTTTCAACTTGTTTAGGTCCAGTGTGGCCGCACAGAAACAGGACACTGAGGAGAAGAACCTGGAGCTACTGAGTATGTCTGGTGTATTTCTTGTCTGAGGGACGGTGTGTTGTGTGCATGTGTCAGCATAGCTGTACCAAATGTTCCTCCTGAGTCTGGTGTTGCAGGGACATTTAGGACTCCCCACAGGAACTTGTATTCTCTGAGACACAAGAGAGCATGCTGAGTGTTCCTGCTGCCTCTGAGGGCAGCTCAGACTGGCTTGGGGTTTTAAAACTTTGCTTTTGGAAGTTTTTGGGTGTGATTTTTCTTTCTGTGGAGTTGTTTTTTATTGTCCTCCATCCTAAAGGTGCTCTCCTGCCACAGGTGTGTTACTGGTGTCATGGGCTGTTATAAATAGCACTACTACATCTACAGTTTGTTGCTATGAGAATGCTACACTTTTGTACTCCTCCAATTAGGACTCCTTTGAAACAAAATCAAGTGGAAGCACAAATGGAGAGCAAGATGTGTTTTTACTGTGACCCCAAAGATAAACAAGATACCTGTATAACAATCTGTATTTAATATCCTCATTTTATGCTTATCAAGATGTGTCCAAGAGAAACATCGATGTGGTGTGATCAGATAAAACTGCACTGCAGGCATTTCTCAGGAGCGAGCCTGCAGCCACTGAGCTGTTTATTCCTCAGATCCATGGCACTTTTTCATACCTGATTCCCCATTATTCCCATGTCTGTTAAAATCCTACCCATTGGCCCAATCCCTGCTCAGATCAGTCTCATGGAAAACACATCAAACCCTTTATGATTCTGCAGCATAACTCATTTAATCTGCTTCTTGTCCCTAACATCTGCCAGTGCTATGCTCTCACACAGGACCTTGTGGGGCTGGAACAGAGCCCAGTTGATTCTGTGTCTACCATCACCTGTTGGGACAAGAAGGGCACTGATCTGCACCTCGGTGTGTCTGATCTCCAAGCCAATCCTGTTGGGTCCTGAATGGGGGCAGCAGCTTGTAAGGAGCTCAGGCTCCCTGTAGCTTCTTCCCATTGCTCGTCAGTGCTCCTGCTTGGGCTTTGCCAGCCTTGTTGTGGTAGCTGCCCTGCCCTGGACGCTGGTGTGGCTGCAGAGGCCGGAACCTTCCTTAGCTGGCAGAGTCCCGCTGCTGCCCGGCCGCTGCAGCGCGGAGTTGCCCCGAGCAGCAGCCCCTTGTCTGGGCTGGCGTCTGCATCGCAGGGCCTGGACTCACCAGAGGGTCAGCATCTCCTCTGAGCAGCTGTGTGTGTCACGCCAGGCCTGAGGAGCACTGCTGTCCTTGCTGTCCTTGCCCACTGTGCCCAGCTGGGAAGATGGGGATGTGTGCGGTGCTGAGAGGGCGAGTCCAATGGGAGTGACTGATCCACGCTGTCAGCGTGAAGAGAAGCAGTGTGGCTCTTCACATGGGGCACAGGCAAGGCCATCTTTGAGCTCAGCCTGTTCACAAAGAGTGAGGGTCCTGCTGCTGAAAGCCCCATTGGGATTGCTTGTAGCATGAGCTGCTCTGGTTAACAAATGGAAAGGCATTCTTCTGGCAAACTGCTGCAAGGTGGAAAAGATGCCCTTCTCTCCTGGGAATGTATCTCCCTGTGCTTTGTTTCCTGGCAAGAGAGCTCTTCAAAGGACTGTCCAAAATCAGTCTCTGTGGTGGCCATCTGTGCTGCAGAGCTGCCTATCCTGTTGCTGTTGTTATTGTTGTTCCTGCTGTTGTTATCCAGCTGACCACAAAACGCTCAGAGACGGAGACTCTGGGGCTGCCTTTTGTATCTGCTGGAAGCTGGGATCTCTGCTTTCAAGTGAGCATCTTGCATTTTGTTTCCCTCAGGGAAAATGGTGACGATGGGAAATCCCATGAAGAAATACCTGGAACTGGGAAATATTGGCAGCGGGTGAGTCCAACCACAGTTACTCCTACACAACCATGGGGCAGGGGATTTGCTGGTGAAATATTTAATAAGTGTGAAATCAGGCGAGCTGCAAATGAATCCAGACAATGAGGTTAGACTGCTTGACCTCTGAGTGCCAGTCAGAATTTTTCAGTGTGATCAGAAGGAATGAGCAAAGACACTTCCATCTTCATTGCCAGAAAGAGCAACCTACCCCTGCAACAGGGGCACCTGTGCTGCTATCATAACTGTGAGACAGCAGTTCTCAGGAACATTTCTTTCCAAGAGTTTGCTGAAGGAAATACTCCATGGTCAGGATAAGTACTGCACAGTTTAGAAACTACAACCAGAGATGAAAGAATAAGCTCTGTTTTTGAGCTCAGGCAGTAAACCCCAACAGTCCAGGAACAGGCCCAGTGCCCATGCACTGGAGAGGAAAATGCATCAGCTGCCTTCTGGCAGACCCCTCCTGCATCCTGCAGGTTTTAGGCACTTACAGCACAGATCTTATATCTGGGCTGGCTTTCACTCCAAATTCTAAATGGTTTCTCCTTTCTTTGCTGCTGTTTTGTTTCTAGGACTTTTGGAAAGGTTTCTAGGGCACTCGACACTGCTGCAGGCAGACAGGTAAATGTCAACAGCCCCTGCAGACTCTGCAGCTCTCAAGGGCTTCCCTCTCTGGTGTGAGCTGTGGCTGGAGCTCTGGGTAGAGCTGTGCAGTAAAGGCACAAGAAGCACAGACTGGTGCCATCCTGCAAATTGCATTTGGGACAGTCTTTGTCCTTCTCAGCTGCCAGAAGGAAGGCGAGGAGGGCAGCGGTTCCCTTCAGAGAAGGACGCGCTCACTCGCTCTCAATTGCTGAAACAAAGGCGGTGCCTTAGAGCATCTCACTGCCCTTTGGGGCTTCAGCTTCAGAGCTGTATTCTCATTTCTGGCTGCCAGCAAATACATCTGAATGTTACTGGTAGTTCCTTTGCCACCTGCAGTGCTGCATTTGGGAACTGCATCTAGGGAGAGATCTGCAAGGTGTCCCTAAAAGCCCTAAGCCCTGCTTGTAGCCCAGATGTATCCACAGTGTACCAAGGCACGGAATACTTCTGAATCCCAGACAGAGCAGCAGAGAGTATGGTCAGAGTTTTGTGGGTGATAGTTAAGACATCTTTGTTACCAAGTGGACAACGCAAAATGTCAGTGGCCACGTGTCCTGAAACTGGCCCCCAAGGGAGCAGAGAAATGGGCTGTTGGAATGATAGTTCCTAATTACTCCAATCTCTAATCACAAAACACTTTGGCTCAAGTCAGCTGTGTCATTGCAAAATCACTCACTCCATGTGCACTCTGGTCTCCTGCCTCAACTTGTCAAGTTACTGATTTTCAATGTCATTTTAGGTGGCCATAAGGAAAATAAATCTCCAAGGACTGAGGAAGAAGGAACTAAAAGTCAATGAATTCATGTTCATGAAGAAGAATAGGAATCCCAACCTGGTCAACTATTTAGACAGGTGAGTTGTTGTGCTTTTGTCCCATGACTCTTCGTTTACATGCTCCAAACACACAAGGTAAAAACCCACTTTGGTCACTGTCAGAACATAGAGCTAGTAATTATTAGTAAATTATTATTGTTCTGCTCATCCTCAGTGGATGGGAACAGAGTGCATCTTGTCTGCATGAGTCCTCCCTGGCACACGTAGCTTGAAAATTGTTCAGAATCTTGGACCAACCGTACCTTAGTAAATCCATAGCCTGTAAGTTCACTGCCAGCCCAGTTGTTTTGGGGCTTGATTTATTTCAAGTGTCTTCTTACATGTGGATAAACAAACAAGGATTTCCCTTGGATTGTGTCCACTCTTTTCCATTGCTGTGCATGCCAGGGACACTAGGTGCTTTTTTTCCCAGAAACACACAGTTTCACAGATGTGTCATTCTCCCTGAGAGTGCACAGACTGAAAACAGTGTACAGCCTAGAGGGGCCATCTATTCCTTTTATTCTGTCCTCATCATAAAGAGACTCTGGAAGAACAATGAACCCTTGTCCTTTCCAAACAGCAATGTAGCCATGCACGTTCATATCCACACCCTTGTTTCCTTCTTTCAGCTACCTTGTGGGTAAGCAATTCTGGCTGGTGATGGAGTACATGGATGGAGGCTCTCTGAGCGATGCTATCAGCAACAGCTACCTGTTTGAAGATGAGACGGCAGCTGTCAGTCGGGAGGTCAGGGATCCCACCTTGCTTCCCAGGGCTTGGGCAGGATTGTCTGGGAAACTGGGGCTCAGAGCAGGAGAGATTTCATGTGCCAAGCTTTGTTTCTGTGTTGCTGGTATGCTATGAAAAAGTAAAAGCATCTCAAGTGAACTGCCTGCCAGTACCCCAGAACTCCCTGGACTCTGTTCCTGTACTCTGACCTCCTGCTGTTGTATTCTCACTCTGTCTCTGGTATTTTTATTTGCTGTTCCCACCCTGACTCTTTAAATGTTTACCTTGAGCTTGTCTGCACTGCATTCCTTGCCTGTAAAAGCAAAAGTGCTGGATGCAGGATTTGAAACAACCAGCAAAGAAAAAAGAGAGACTCTTTCCTCACAGTCCTCACCTGAAGAGGGTAGTAGTGCACCCAGAATGCTGTTTGCTCCTGAGCACATGCACTGCAGCAGCAGTCATTCTGGCTGGTTTGCAGGGAACAGTCTACAACAGCAGTTGTAGTTGAAAGAGAATCATTTAGAGTTGTTTCCTTTCTTGTGTGACGAGCTCACATCAGTAATTTGTGTCCTCCTGTTTCTCTTTTCCTTCCCAGTGTCTGCAAGGACTGGATTTTCTGCATGTAAACCACGTGATCCATCAAAATGTGAAGAGCAGCAACATCCTTTTCAGAACTGATGGCTCTGTCAAGCTGGGTCAGTAAATTCTTGGCCAGGGGCGGTGTTCCAGGGGTGTGGGGTGTGGGGCTGCTTTGAGTGAGTGCCAGCTCCCCAGAAGTGGTGCTGGTGGGAGTGAAGGGCCCCTGCTTTGAGCTGAAGGCACTGTTACAACGTGCACAGAGGTATGATAAGGAACCACAAGCAGTCAAGAGTGATGTTGGTCTTTGTGTGTCCATTCCAGAGGGAGGGAGATACAATCTAAACCTTCAGGGGAATAAAGGACACTGCTGTAAGCAGTGTTTAAAAACCTGGGTTATTTTGGAAGTGGCCAAATCCCTACTTCCTTGGCTAAATCTCCTAGGACACTGAGCGTGGGGAGTTCTTCAGGAGATTCATCAACACCACATTTTTCGAGTTAGAGTGGGGAATTCTTTTGTTTGGTTTCCTAATTTGAGCTGGCTTTCATGGTATGTTGTTTTCTCCACAGCTGATTTTGGCCTCTTTGCTCAGCTCAGCCCTGAGCAGAGTGGACAGAGCTCAGTGGCCACCACTTCTGAGTGGGTGGCACCTGAAGTGCTGGCAGGTCAACCATATGGCCTCAAAGCAGACATATGGTCTGTTGGAATCGTGGGCATTGAAATGGTGGAAGGAGAAGTTCCTTACTGGAATGAAACTTCTGTCACGGTAAGGTGCAAATACTTCCTGTTCCCACTGTCTTTCTCACCTGTCCCATGTTCTGTGTGCCACTGGAAAAAATCCCATTGCCATTTGCTGACACTATTTCCACCAAGGTCCTCTTCTAAAAATATCCCTGCAGCACATCAGCATCTGCTGTAGCTTTGGTTGCATCAGAAGGGAAGTGGCAGGTAACCAGTTCAGCAACCTGCCATTTTTGCCTCCAGCCATGCCTGACATTTTTCATTTGGTTTCTGAACATTGTGGGAGCTCTCTTTCTGAAGGAAAGGAATTTTTCAGTGAAACAGTTACATCCTTGAAATTGGAGGTTGAATCTTCCTAGTTTCAATTTTATAGAAAAAGTAAGAAAAAAGGAAAAAGTGGAAAAGAAAAAACAACAATCACCAAAGCAATCCCCAAGAAGTTCTGCTTGCTTTTTACTTTTTTTTTTAACCGAGGACAGGACTAAAAGCTTGATGAGTTTTGTTTTATGGCAGCTGTGCTTAAGGAACCACCAAGAACTTCAGAGATGCC
>NW_024879449.1:83200-130084 GCF_009819885.2 Catharus ustulatus
GGTTTACTGCCTGAGCTCAAAACCAGAGCTTATTCTTTCATCTCAGGTTGTAGTTTCTAAACTGTGCGGTTCTTATCCTGACCATGGAGTATTTCCTTCAGCAAACTCTTGGAAAGAAATGTTCCTGAGAACTGCTATCTCACAGTTATGACAGCAGCACAGGTGCCCCTGTTACAGGGGTAGGTTGCTCTTTCTGGCAATGAAGATGGAAGTGTCTTTGACCATTCCTACTGATCACACTGAAAAATTCTGACTGGCACTCAGAGGTCGAGCAGTCTAACCTCACTGTCTGGATTCATTTGCAGCTCGCCTGATTTCACACTTAGTAGATATTCCACCAGCAAATCCCCTGCCCCATGGTTGTGTAGGAGTAACTGTGGTTGGACTCACCCGCTGCCAATATTTCCCAGTTCCAGGTATTTCTTCATGGGATTTCCCATCTTCACCATTTTCCCTGAGGGAAACAAAATGCAAGATGCTCACTTGAAAGCAGAGATCCCAGCTTCCAGCAGATACAAAAGGCAGCCCCAGAGTCTCCGTCTCTGAGCGTTTTGTGGTCAGCTGGATACCAACAGCAGGAACAACAATAACAACAGCAACAGGATAGGCAGCTCTGCAGCACAGATGGCCACCACAGAGACTGATTTTGGACAGTCCTTTGAAGAGCTCTCTTGCCAGGAAACAAAGCACAGGGAGATACATTCCCAGGAGAGAAGGGCATCTTCTCCACCTTGCAGCAGTTTGCCAGAAGAATGCCTTTCCATTTGTAAACCAGAGCAGCTCGTGCTACAAGCAATCCCAACGGGGCTTTCAGCATCAGGACCCTCACCCTTTGTGAACAGGCTGAGCTCAAAGATGGCCTTGCCTGTGCCCCATGTGAAGAGCCACACTGCTTCTCTTCACGCTGGCAGCGCGGATCAGTCGCTCCCACTGGACTCGCCCTCTCAGCACCGCACACGTCCCCATCTTCCCAGCTGGACACAGCGGGCAAGGACAGCAAGGACAGCAGTGCTCCTCAGGCCCGGCGTGACACGCACAGCTGCCCAGAGGAGATGCTGACCCTCTGGTGAGTCCAGGCCCTGCGATGCAGACACCGGCCCAGACAAGGGGCTGCTGCTCGGGGCAGCTCCGCGCTGCAGCGGCCGGGCAGCAGCGGGACTCTGCCAGCTAAGGAAGGCTCCGGCCTCTGCAGCCACACCAGCCACCAGGGCAGGGCAGCTACCACAGCAAGGCTGGCAAAGCCCAAGCAGGAGCACTGACAGCAATGGAAAGAAGCTACAGGCAGCCTGAGCTCCTTACAAGCTGCTTCCCCCACTCAGGACTCAACAGGATTGGCATGGAGATCAGACACACCGAGGTGCAGATCAGTGCCCTTCTTGTCCCAACAGGTGATGGTAGACACAGAATCAACTGGGCTCTGTTATCAGCCCCACAAGGTCTTACATGGTAGCACAGCACTGGCAGCTGTTAGGGACAAGAAGCAGATTAAATGAGTTATGCTGCAGAATCATAAAGGGTTTGATGTGTTTTCCATGAGACTGATCTGAGCAGGGATTGGGCCAATGGGTAGGATTTTAACAGACATGGGAATAACAGGGGAATCAGGTATGAAAAAGTGCCATGGATCTGAGGAATAAACAGCTCAGTGGCTGCAGGCTCGCTCCTGAGAAATGCCTGCAGTGCAGTTTTATCTGATCACACCACATTGATGTTTCGCTTGGACACATCTTGATAAGCATAAAATGAGGATATTAAATACAGATTGTTATACAGGTATCTTGTTTATCTTTGGGGTCACAGTAAAAACACATCTTGCTCTCCATTTGTGCTTCCACTTGATTTTGTTTCAAAGGAGTCCTAATTGGAGGAGTACAAAAATGTAGCATTCTCATACAAACAAACTGTAGATGTAGTAGTGCTATTTATAACAGTCCATGACACCAGTAACACACCTGTGGCAAGAGAGCTCCTTTAGGATGGAGGACAATAAAAACCAACTCCACAGAAAAAAAAATCACACCCAAAAAACTTCCAAAAGCAAAGTTTTAAAACCCCAAGCCAGTCTGAGCTGCCCTCAGAGGCAGCAGGAACACTCAGCATGCTATCTTGTGTCTCAGAGAATACAAGTTCCTGTGGGGAGTCCTAAATGTCCCTGCAACACCAGACTCAGGAGGAACAGTTGGTACAGCTATGCTGACACATGCACACAACACACTGTCCCTCAGACAAGAAATACACCAGACGTACTCAGTAGCTCCAGGTTCTTCTCCTCAGTGTCCTGTTTCTGAGCAGCTGCGGCCACACTGGACCTAAACGAGCTGAAAAGGCTCCACTTCTCAGGCTGGGGACTGGGGGCATCATGAGACAACACTGCTGCTGCACCAGGCTGCATGACAGAGCTTGTGTAGATCTGGGAGAAGAAATGAGGTTGTGTCAGAAAGGCGGCTGGCACAAATTGCTCTGAAATTCCATTTCAAATGCAAGCCCTTAGGAAGGTGCTGTCAGCCACATCCAGGCCAGCAGCTGAGATTCAGCAGCCCAGGAAGTGTCCTTCAGAGCAGCTGTGATAGAGACCAAAGCAGGATGGCACTCAGAGGCATCACCCACCCCCTGCTGCTCTGCACAGCAAAGGCAAGATGGGCAGAAAGCACCAGTTTGGTGACTGCAGTGGCTATCACTCTTTCACTCACTGGGTTTTCGAGAGCCTCTTGCTCCTGAGGGAGATTAATTTCCTCTTGGAAGATTTTCATCTCATCCTCCAGCCTCTTCTCACTTGTCTTGCGCCCAGCCTGAGTTTCCTGTAGCTCTGTGTGCAGCTTCTCATTGAAGTTCTGTAAAGAACAAGAGACAGAAAATTTCTTGACTGGATTGGCAGCCACTCTTCCACATACCTGGTTTTGTAGATCACCCTTCTGTTGATGGAGATTCATCTCCTCTTGGATGCTTCTTATGTCTTCCTTGTTCTTCCTTTTCACTGCCATGGATGGGAATCTGAGCTTCGGGCAGCTCTGCTTGTGGCTCTGCCTTGATGTTCTGTGGACACAAATGCAGAGCAAGTCACAGGGAGCTGCCACCAGGCTCAGCTTTTTCCTCTTTCAGCCTCCAAATCAAATTCATTCTGCCACTTCTTTCTGCTTCCCTACCCACCTCTGCTCCCATTGTAACCCTCCTGTCCCAGTGCTGATCTCTGCAGATTACAAGGCTCTGTGCTTGCAGTGCCTGTGGGACTCCTGGCCTCCTCAGTCCCAAGAGCTCTGTTCCATGTCCCTGTTCTTGCCCTTCACTCTGTCACCTGCTGAGCCAGGCTTACCTGGCCATTCTCCTGCAGCTCTTCCACCTGCTGCCTCAGCTGCTCTTCCTGCTTCCAGCCTGGGAACAGCTCTCCCTGAGTCTGGCTTGGCACCTCTGATAAAGCAATCTGCTCATGCTCTTTCTCTACAAGGGCCTGCACAGAAAGCAAGAAAAGATGGGTTTCAGCTTCTCATACAGCATTTGTGGGCCAAGTCTCTAAGCCTGATGGGCTCACATGTTCCCAAAGCTCTGTGCTGCTGCTCTCCTGGGTCATTCTCTGCCCATGGGGAGGTACAGATTCCAAAGGGACACTGGCAGTACAATCAGGGTCCAACTGGGACTGAAGCTCCCAACAGCCTCTCAGGCAGCTGACAGGGAAGGGGTGGCATTTCTCAAGGCTCTGCTGAGGGCCTCCCTCCCCTTCTGCTGTGTCCCCTGTCCATTGTGACTGACACCCAGCCCTGTCCCACAGCTCCATCCTGGCTCTGCAGGTGGCTTCCAGTGTGGCCTCACTCCTTGTGAGAGACACTTCTGGAGTTCATGTTCTCTTCAGGCCTGCACCACCATTCCTGCCTTTCTGACATCTACACTCCTGTTAGATATCCTGCTCGTTCAGGAGATAAGGATGCATGCACAGATCCTCTGATGGAGGTTAGAGAGCCTCTACAGCCACCTCAGTAGATGGAGGAGGACCAAGGTGGTTGTTCTTCCTCTTTTGTCAACTGAGAATTCAGACCAGTGGTAACAGAGACCCTCCTAAGGCCCCATCCACAAATGAACTTACACACCCCGGGGATGCCAATGAAGAAAATCATGTGTCATGTAATGCATGTATGACCAGAGTCACCAAACACCACCTAAAACATGGAATTGTTCCACATCACTAGGACAGGGAGAAATTTAATGAAGAAACTGGGGCCTTCAAGGCAGAAGAGGTTGGAGAAGGAAAACAATTCTGAGGCGAAAAAACAACCATTTCTGGAGGGGAAACATGTCTCTCCTCTTCTTCTGAAGGGATGCCTTTGGGGGAGCTTTCCACCTCCAACTGCCTCTGACCAGAGCCCAGAAGAATCATTTATGTAAATGTTACATGGATACATAGATACATAGATAGATAGATAGATAGATACATAGATAGATAATTTCTATACTTATATAATTTCTCTTACTATACTTGCTGTTATGACACACATCAACACTCAGCAGCCAGCGCCCCAATCAGCAGCAATCCTGAACTTGCTCTCCTGTTGCATCAATAAACCAAACTCCTGGGGACTCTGGAGCATGTAGGTCCTTATGGAATGAGACCAGACCCAGAGCACAGCACTGGGAATTGCACTCTGTGCATCTGTGCTCAGGCAAGTTCTTCTCTTAGTCACAACTACACCGACGGTGCTAAAGTGTCTGTAATCAGAAATGAAGCCCAGCCCCTCCCAGCTCCTCTGATCTCTGAAGACCAGCTGGAATTCAAGTGACTTGATTTCCCGCTCAATTCCCAAATACCATCCTGATTGCATTATTTGACAATTGCTGATCCCTGAGGCTGCCAAGATGTAAGGGCACTGTTAACATGAAAGTGATGTGCAAGGTCCTACTGGCTGGCCTGGCATCAGAACAGCTCCTTCTGCACCAACTTCCCTGCCCCAAGCTGCGTCTTCTCATGCAGGAAAATGTTGAACAAAAGAACCTTTGCTGCTAGAGGAAGAAAATAAACAGGTCTTCTCCTCCTAGCAGGCCAACAACCCAACAGACCAAACTATCAAAGTGTCACCTACTCCAGTGTCTAAAGCATCTGGATGCAGTGAAGTGATGCTTGGCACAGGAATGGCCCTTGTGGGGAGCCCTGTCATGTAGGCACTTCTGGAATTGTGCCTGCAAGGTTGCTCATGAGCCTCCCTTTCCCCAGGCTAAAGCTCCCTCAGCACCCTCTCCTTGGGCTTGTGCTCCCACCTCTCCCCAACTCCCTGGCCCTTCTCTGGACACGCTCCAGACCCTCAATGTCTTTCTGCCTCAGAGGGGCCCAGAACTGGAAACAGCACTCCAGCTGCGGACACAGCGGTGCCCAGCACAGGGCACAGGGCACTGCCCTGCTCCTGCTGCCCCACTGTTGCTGACACAGGCCAGCACGCCCTTGGCCTTCTTGGGCACCTGGGCACACGCTGTCACATCTTCAGCTGCTGTTGACTGGCACCCCTGGCTCCTTTAGAACAATTTGCACATTTGACTTCAAATACAGCATCTGGAATTTCAAGATGTCTCTCTCGTTCTTAGCAACACAAGACAGCAGTCCAAGTCTGTCAGCTTTTCCCCCTCTCCAGGCTCCAATGGCATTTTCAAATGGAGTTAGCAAGGCAGACCACACAATAGAAAGCATCAACAGACACATGTAACCTCTGCATTTTGCCTCAGAAATAGGTCCAGAACCATGCAGTTTTTATCTTCACACATGGACATGAGTAGTCTACACAGATTCACGGACAACACAATCATCTCTTTCAGTTACCAAAAAACAGGAGAACTCAGACTGGACTCTGCTACTGACCCCCCTCCACACTCACTGCTTACTCACTGCTTTCTCCTCATTTCTTAAACACCAGCAACATCAAATGTTCCCTTCTCACTCACCTCAGATTTGGCACCTCTGAATACATGGCTCAGGTGACCTGGAGTGGACAAGGAAAATGAAGCAGATTCTTTGAGACAACTGCCTGCAGCTGATGAATCCCACAGAACAAGTAACCCCAAACAGAGAGCATTTTCTGTTTCTCAACAGGCGTCCAGGAGGCACAGCTCCTTCACACTGCCAGCAAGAGAGCAGGGAAATATTCTTGGCTGTGACTATGCTTTGGACTGTTTTGCCATGGAAATAGTTATTTAACACTCAATTTTTATTTTCTTCCCTCCACATAAAGCATCTGGTTTTGTCCTCTCCTTCAGGTACTGTTTTTCTTAATTAGCTGCATGCACTAATTCTCATTAACTTATGAAGAAGAGTTGCCCAGAAAAGCTTCCCCAAAATCCCTCTGAGCTGTGGAAGTTCTATTGGCAGTGAAACAGCACAGCAGCAGCTCCAGGGTTCAGGAGCAAACACTCACTGCTTTGCAGTTTGCACTTCATTGTAAAGGGAATCACTATTTCAGCACTTAGTAAAGGGTCAAGTAAGACACTCAAATCCTTTCATGACAACATTTAGAAAAGAGAAGCTCTCTCTGAATTCTTGTAAGAACTGCAGAAATTTAAGAAGGCCTTCTGAGAAGGTCTCCCAGTTTGCATTTTCAAAGTTGTCCTGCCTGACCCAGCAAACTGAGGAAATGTCAGAACTCTGCTGCCACAGACTCTCCCATGGAGGGAATGCAATCCCTGCAGGTTCCCTTGCAAATGCTGCCCGCAGCCCCCTGGCTACAGACACCCCAATTTTAGTGGAATGTGTTGACAGGAGCTTTACCAAACCAGTGGCATCCTGATGCTCTTTCTGTTTCAAAATGAACCCAGTCACTAAGAAGGAGCAGGAAGACACACAAAAGCCAGGGTAGGTTACACCCAAGGAAAATCTCTACTCACGTCCCAGGTGAGTCAGGTAATAGGTGGAATAACCAATGCCATAAACAGTGCAAACTGCAGCAGCCAGTTGCTCAATCATTGCAGCACTGCTGTGCAAGTTTGCAGACTGTGCTGAAACACAAGAGAAAACAAGGCTCTGTCAGTGCACAGCTGCCCACTGACAAACAGGAGGTTGCTCCTGCACTGAGCACGCCCAAGGGCGGCTCTGGCACTGAAACCTTCCGTGCACCAAGGCAACCTTCTGATGTCAGCACAGCAACGTGGCAACCATGCCCTGACATCACAGAGCAAACGTTCTGCATTGGTTTATGGATTTATGCAAAGCAGCCCAACCTTCCCTACAGCAAACACAAAATAGCCTGGGAAGTTCTCCTCTGGCACAAAGTAGCACAAACTGCCCTGGTGGGCCAAACCCTGTTGTTCCAGGGATCCAAGAGTAACTCCAAGAGTGCCCCAAGCACCCACAGCCTGTACCTGAGCTGAGCACTCAGATGGGACCAAAGCAAAGGAAACCAGACCAAGAAAATGGCCCAAAGCATTGCACAGAACTAGGAGAGAAGGCACTGTTGGCATAAGAGCTGAAAGAATTCCTAAAAAATTTCTACACATATTTGCACATTTTTATTGGACATGCCCAGGGTTCCTGTGTATGTGCATCTCTGCCTTTATTCCACTTTGGAAGCAGTCAGACTGGCAGGATCTGCCAGGTGGGCAGTGCACTTTCAGGACATCTCCTGGATCAAACAGGTGTGCATCTCGTCCTTCTCACCCCTCCAGCCCTGAACCAGGCCTTCTGTCTCCTGCTCAGGACTGGAACTTTCCCAGTCACAGCATCAGCTCACACATGGCCACTGTGTGAGATGAGGCCTCGATGGCTCACGATACCGACTCCATGCCAACAATGGCTCCATCATGCATTGTTCCTTTTGCAAAGGTGAACTGCCCACTGACTGACCAATCCATTGTTTCTCTTTCAAGGGTCAAGTTCCCACCCATTCAACAATACAGTTTTCTTCATTGTCTTGTCAACCTGCTCAAACATGGCTCAAATATGGCAGGGCCTCAGACACAACTCTGGTGCCTGACACAGTCGTTTGGGGAACATCCCATTCCTCAAATTCTCCTTTGGTGGTCAAGAGCCTCCTAAAATCACTTTCATCCCCTTGAATGCATTCCAGCTACATTCCTAACAGGACCACTCTCTTTATTCTCAAGGCAAAGACAGCCACGTGCACACTTTAATCACTGCAGTGGGGGAACACAGGACTAAGCACTGTCTGGGAAAGCTGAAGGAATTCACAGTTTGTTACAGTCAAACATTTTCCCAACATTTTCCACTGCACTCTATTGCCAGCACACATCCCCACCCTGGTCCATTCCCCTTGCAGAGCCCTGTACCAACTCTCCATGGGCACCAGGGAAGGAGCAGCAGTCACACAGGAGATGCACCTGCTGCACTGGGCAGGAACCAAAACGCTCTCGAGTCACAGCTGCAGGCCTGTATCTGCACAGGATGCTCTGGCTGCCCCACTCCTCATCGGCTTTTGGCATTTGGAAATGCAATTGCACTTTTGCCTCATGCAGAAGTACCATGGCTGTGCCAAAACTGGGCAATGGGCTGTAATCCAAAGGCACTGCAGTGTGGAGGAAGCAATGCCCTAATGACTGAGAAACAAAACAACACACTTTTGAGACAATATTAGTATAGGAGGCAATATCAATTCTGGTCCCTACCTGGAGGCCTCCAGGGGCAGATATGGAAAAATGACCACCCCACATAGGGTGAATGTGGTTTTATAAGTTTGGAAAATTAGTATAATTGACAAGAATTCTCAATTAGAAGGACATAAATGAGGAAATGTCCCCCTCTTCTGGAGCCCCTTTCTTGCAACTAGCTGTACTAGCTGTACAGGCTATAACTAGTGTTTGAGAAAGATTCTTGAGAACGTGTTTTAACTTTGGTTCTCAGTGGAGCTAAGATAGGATAGTGATACCGAAATAACGAGAAAAAGAACTAATGTAGATATAGCAATAGCAGTAGTTATGCTAAGGCTTAGAAAGCAGCAGTTCACAAGCAGGCCCTGAGAAACAGGCCTGGGAAACAGGCCTGGGAAACAGGCCTGGGAATGTACTAAGAACCACAAACTAATAATTAAAGGATCTAGTAGGGCATGCAGAACACAGTAAAATAAATAAATGATAAAGGTTAATGTATAATCAATGATAAAGGGTTCTGGTGGTGGGAAGACAAGCAAGGGGGATTAAAGGGGGGTAACCTATAGTTTTGAGTAGACAAGCGTGTAGAATTTATGACTTTTAGAGATAATATCTACAAGATTTATGTAACTGTATTGTCTTGAAGAATGTGTACTTCTGTATGTAGACCACTTTGTAAAGGATATAAAAACCTGACGAAAAAGGGGAACGGTGGGCTCTGACTTTGGACGCTAGTCCTCAGACCCCAGGGCCCTCAATAAAGCACCGCACTAAACAACCTAGTTGTTTCGTGTCTCTCTGTCGGGCAACAGTTTTCTGGCGACCGCAGCAGGACTCCGAGGGCTGCTGGGGCGGTTCGCGTCCTGATCCACTCCACGCCGGCACCGAGTGATTCTCGGGGAGTCATCGGTTCGTGCCCGACCCCGCACCTGTCGGACAACTGCAGGAGGTAAGCCCGAAGGTGCTTTATTTTTTTTGGTATTGGGTGCCTGCCCGTAAGACGAAGCATCGGCTCCGCTGGGTTGGGCTAAAGACGTCTTGGGTAATTGGGTAAAGCCTAGGCGCCGGCTGTAAGACGCGGCGAAAGCTTCGCTGGTCCGGCACTTGTTCCCCCGCGGCGTCGGAGGGTGACAAGTTGGTTGGTTGGTTGGTCTATTCTTCTATTTGCATAGATTTTCTTTCTTTTCCTGTCTATTCTGTTTGGGAATGATGCCTTTGAAAACGTTTAAAACTCTAGCAAGTTCCGGGATAGAAATCCCGGACGATTCGCCTTTGGGCTGTTTATTACAACATTGGAATGCGGGGAATTTTGGTCAAGAACTAAGTAAAAGGAAATTGATTGATTTTTGTAATAATGTGTGGCCTTTATATGAACCCGATGGTATGCAATGGCCTAGAAATGGTACACTGAATCCTGACATTATTACACCTTTGATGCATTTCCTACAAAGTAATGAAAAATGGGATGAAATACCATATTTAGACCTCTTCTATTATTTGAAAGACAAACCAGAGTGGCAAAAGGAGTGCGGAATCATGGTTTTGAAAACATTAAAGGTGAATTGTGAAGGATGTAAGGGATGGCAGAAAGAGAAGGAATGCTCGGTTAGGTTTTCGGAACCTGAGGAGGATGTTTCTTTGTTGGTAGCCCCTAGTGCCCCTCCAATGGAGGAACGTGACTTTGGAGAAAGTATGCCAGAGGTAGAAAAGGAGGATCGGGAAGCAAAAGTAGAAACCGCAGATATACCACGAACCCCCTTAAGTGAAAGAACTCGGAGAGGGCGGTGGGAGGTAGAAAGAAAGAAAAAGGAAGAGGGTGCTCATTTAATGGTTCCGCTGCGTGAAGCAGTCGGGCCGCAGGGGGAACGAGTCATAGTGAAAGTTCCCTTTTCTCCGAATGATTTGCTAATCTGGAAACAATCAGCGGGGGCGTATCGGGAGGATCCTGAACGGACTGCGCGGGTGGTAAAGATGGTAATTAAGACTCAGAACCCGGACTGGAATGATTTACAAGTTTTGTTAGACACAATAATGGATTCTACTGAAAAGGAAATGGTGTTTAAAGCTATGACAGAGAAAGCACGAGAAATGATTAGGTTACGGCTTGTGGATGGTACAGTAAATGATTTAGTACCTAGGGAAGATCCGGAGTGGGATCCCAACTCGACGGGCGGGTCTCGGAGACTTAAAGCTTATCAGGAATTGTTAACGGAAGGAATACGGAATGGAATACCAAAAACTTTGAATTGGTCTAAGTTGTATTCGGTCAGGCAGGAAAAGAATGAGTCTCCGTCAACCTTTTTAGAGCGGCTTAAGGAGACAGCTCGTAGATACACTAATTTAGAAGTTGAAGGAGAGTCGGGAAAATTACAGCTAGCATTAATTTTTATGGGGCAGTCCCAGGAAGATATTAGAAAGAAACTACAGAAATTGGAGGGAGAAGATACTCGGAATTTAGATAAGCTATTGGAAGTTGCGTGGAAGGTATATAATAATAGGGAAAAAGAAACGGCTAGGAAACAGCAGGCTACTATGTTAGCAGTGTTACAGCAAGCGGCTGGAAACAATATGAGAGGAGGGAGCCGAGGACGTGGACTAAGAGGGGGAAGAGGGATAGCAAGGGGGGGGAGGCTGATGGGTATGGGAGGACTTATGGGTCAATTGAATATGGGAAGAGGAAGAATCCAGCTAGGGATAGATCAATGTGCTCTATGTAAAAATAGAGGGCATTGGAAAAATGAGTGTCCTCTCAACCAAGGAATGAATTCTGGGGGAGGAATTATAGCTAGTGGGGATGGAAATCAGGGAATGATGAATAATACAGGTGTTTTCCCGGGAAATCCACAAGGTGTCGCCCAAGCCTTTATGATGGGGAATTATCAAAATTCAAGTTGACTAGATGAGGACCTGAAAGTAGTAATGGAAGTAGATGGGGAACCGTTAGAATTTAGAGTAGATACGGGGGCATCATACTCAGCTGTTAACACTAAGCTAGGACCCTTGAGTGATTCTACTATCCAAGTAGTGGGGGTTACGGGACAAGTTGAGGAACGAACATTTTTGCGTCCATTAGATATAAAATTTGGGGGGAAAGAATTTGACCATCAATTTTTATATATGCCAAATAGCCCAGAATCGCTATTCGGGAGGGATCTATTGTCAATGTTACAGGCAAAAATAATATTTGAAAAAGGTAGAGTAAGATTGGAATTTCCCGAAGAGAATATTGCTAAGTTGTTTGTAATAAAAGAAGTTGAGGCAGCAGAAATACCACAAGAAATAGAGCAAGCTGTAGTACCATGGGTATGGGAAACAGGAGTACCTGGAAAATCAAAAGCGGCACAACCAGCTGTAATAGAACTAAAGGAAGGAGCCTCCCCAGTAAGGGTAAGACAATATCCTTTGAAATTGGAAGCACGAATAGGAATAGCACCCATGATTGAACAATTTCTTAGCTTGGGAATTTTACAGGAATGTGAGTCAGAATTCAATACTCCGATATTCCCAGTCAGAAAGCCAAATGGTAAGTATAGATTAGTTCAAGATTTAAGAGCAATTAATAACATCACTAAAGATATACACCCAGTTGTAGCTAATCCGTATACATTGTTGACAGCTGTGTTGGAAAAGTTTAAGTGGTTCACAGTGATTGATTTGAAAGATGCATTTTTCTGTATCCCTTTGGCACTTGAAAGTAGGAAATACTTTGCCTTTGAGTGGGAGAGCCCAGACACAGGACGCAAGAAGCAGCTCACCTGGACGCGTCTACCAAAGGGATTCAAAAACTCACCAACTATTTTTGGAAATCAATTGGCTCGAGAGTTAGAAGAATGGAAGACGACTCAGGTAAAAGAACCACCTTTCTTATTTGCTCTCCTACAATATGTTGATGACATCTTTATAGCTTCCACAGAAAAGGATGTTTGCCTCAGACTCACTATTGGATTACTTAATATGCTGGGACAAGCTGGATACCGAGTATCGAAAGAAAAAGCTCAGCTGGTAAGAACCCAGGTAATTTACCTAGGCTGCGAAATTTCACAAGGGGTGCGAAAATTGGGAGTTAATCGAATACAAGCAATTTGCACCATACCCACACCACGAAATCCGCAAGAGTTAAGATCCTTTTTGGGCATGGTGGGGTGGTGCCGCTTGTGGATCCCGGAATTTGGACTAAAAGCAAAACCCCTCTATGAGGCAGCCAAAAGCCCTGTGTTTCAGTGGGGACAAACGCAAGAAAAGGCATTCCAGAGTTTGAAACAAGCCTTAAAGGAAGCCCCAGCACTAGGATTGCCAGATCTTACAAAACCTTTTCAACTATATGTAAATGAGAGACAGAGACTGGCAATAGGGGTTCTCACCCAAAAACTGGGCTCGTGGAAACGCCCGGTAGGGTACTTCTCAAAACAGCTAGACACTGTAAGCGCCGGATGGCCTGGTTGTCTTAGAGCTGTGGCAGCAACAGTGCTCCTGATTCGGGAAGCCAGAAAATTGACTCTGGGAAAAAGGATGGAAGTATTTGTTCCCCACATGGTCATTGCAGTTTTGGAACAAAAAGGGGGGCATTGGCTCTCGTCAAGCCGCATGTTACAATACCAGGCACTTCTCTGAGATCAGGATGACATTGAATTAAAAACAACTAATCATCTTAACCCAGCAGAATTTCTTAGGAGCAGCAGCCAGGAAGAAGGAGGCGAATTGACGCATGATTGCGTGGAAATCATTGAACAGGTGTATGCCAGCCGGAAAGACCTGAAAGATGAGCCTTTGGAAAACCCGGAATGGGAACTGTTTACAGACGGATCCAGCTTTGTGGAAAACGGAACCAGGTATGCGGGATACGCAGTAGTGACTTTGACACAAATAATAGAAGCTCGAGCCTTAACCCCGGGAACTTCAGCCCAGAAGGCCGAGATACAAGCTCTGGTAAGAGCCTTAGAATTGAGTCAAGGGAAAAGAGTAAATATTTGGACTGATTCAAAATATGCCTTTGGAGTAGTACATGTACATGGAGCTCTGTGGAAAGAAAGAGGACTGTTAAATTCTCAAGGATCAGAAATTAAGCACAAAGAACAAATATTAGCACTATTGGAAGCAGTGCATAAACCTCAGGCAGTAGCAGTGATGCATGTAAGAGGACATCAGAATGAAGAAGGAAAAGCGTTCCAAGGAAACCAGTTGGCTGACAGAGTTGCCAAACAGGTTGCCCGAGAGGTATGGACACAATTAGCTTTATTACCAGCGCGATTTAACCCTGCCACTTCCTTTCTTGAGCAGAAACCATGCTATACACATGAAGATGAGAAACTTGCTCAATTTCTCCAGGCCCAGAAGAATGAAAAAGGATGGTATGTCACAGCTGTAGGTCAAGTTGTGTTGCCAACAAAGGTAATGAAAACAATTTTAGAAATCAAACATAACAAGTGCCATTGGGGGGCAGACGCATTAGTACAATTCTTAAAACATGAGGTGATTTCCAACCAGATGTTAACAATGGCAAAACGGATTAACGCCACGTGTCCAGTCTGTATTAAAAACAACCCAGTGACACGAAGGCAAATACAATTAGGAAAGCTACGAGTAGGGCCGCAACCGGGAGACTATTGGCAAATAGATTTCTCAGAGCTACCAAAAGCACAAGGGTACCGTTATTTACTGGTGTATGTGTGTACTTTTTCAGGGTGGCCGGAAGCTTTCCCATGCAGGACTAACCAGGCAAAGGAAGTAATTAAAACCTTACTACGAGAGATTATTCCTAGATTTGGGATCCCATTAGGAATGTCCTCAGATAGGGGACCTCACTTTGTAGCTGGAGTAGTCCAAGAGGTAGCCAGAGTATTAGGGATAGCTTGGGATCTCCATACGCCCTGGAGACCACAATCTAGCGGCCAGGTAGAACGGATGAATCAGACATTAAAAGGGCAGATTAAGAAAATTTGTCAAGAAGCGAAGATACAGTGGCCTCAGGCATTACCTTTAGCCTTGCTAAGAATCAGGATTAAACCCAGAGAAAGGATAGGAGTAAGTCCATACGAAATTTTGTATGGCAAGCCATATCATGCTGCAACCTACAAAGGGGACCCTCACTTAGTAGGAGATCAAGTATTGCTAAGTTATGTTTTGTCTCTAAATAAAGTCCTTACAGCACTGCAAGGAGCATTGCAGTGGAACCGGCCTCTGCCCTTGGAAAATCCTGTCCATGACATCCAGCCAGGAGATCAAGTATATGTGAAGAACTGGAATACGGAACCCTTGAAAGAAGTATGGGACGGTCCTCACCAGGTGATCATGACTACCTACACGGCAGTGAAAGTCCAAGGGATCGAAAATTGGATTCACTACACTCGAATCAAGAAGGTCCAGCCAAGATGGGAAGTACAGCCTCTGTCAGCAACAAAGATGGTGTTCAGGGCAAGGCCTTAGTTCTTTTAACATTAGTCTGCATAATGCAGGTGGGAGAAGCGTTTGTTAAAATCATAGTTCCGGAGCCAGATGTAATAGTGCCGGAAGGTGCGGGAGTAAATTTAACCTGTCTGTTTTCTAGCAACCAGAGAGCTGGATTAAAAGAAGTAAATGCAGCCTGGAAACAAATCACCACAGACGAAGTATTTACAGAAGGGATCGTGACACTTTGGGATATGGAACAGCAAAGAGGTAGCACCACATTGATGATATCTCATATGCAAGCTGATCAGGTAGGACAATTCTCATGTGTTGTGTGGATTAGAGAAAGCTTTAACTATGAAAAAATAAATGTAGATATTCTAAAAAAGAATAGGAGAGTACGACAGGTGACAGAAGTTGGAAAAACACAACAAGAATTGGGACAAGAAAACTTAATAGTGGGATTAGTTAGAGATTTTGGGCAAGTACAAAATACTACGTCCATCACTGCATGTTTACCTTTACCTAAAGCGGCGGGAGATCCAATACCATGGGGCATCATTCCCGTTGGGGAAATGCCTCCAGAAACCATAAATGGGACAAAAAGATGTAATAAAGTAATGCAGAACCATACTAAGATGATAGAGGAAACCTATACAGTTCGAGGGCAATGGTCATCGCCGGGACAAAGGAGTGAATGCCAAAAATTACCAAATGCAGTTTATTCAAAAATTGGGCGGTTCAAGGATGTAGGATGGTGTTCTTATGACATAAAGAAAAAAAGACAAAAACCAGCCACTGAATATTCTTATGAGATAGTATGTCAAGAAGGGAGGGAAGAATGGGAACAGTGGAAAACGATTTGGGGTCCCAGCTTGTTAGAATCTTATAGCTACATAGGACCAGTACATTGGTGTATCGAATGGTCAGGCCAAAGGGAACAAGAACATTTAAGAATGTTAGGGACTGAAGTGGTAAGACGGGATCGAATGACCCCCACACCTAGCTGGAATTGTAGCAAAATCATCACATGTGATACCCCTGAATCCCAAATTGGTTTAGTGCCAGTCCGGATACTACTAAAATGGGGCTGTGAATGTCAAAGATATAATCATACAATAACAGGAGAAATAAAGGGGGCTTGGAAAGATTGTCAGGCGACTACCGTCAGGAGTCCAGGGCATTCGGTGTGGGTAATGGGGCACGGACAATGGACTACCCATATGCCCATTAACGGCCCAGTCACGCAGATTACGTTAGGGGTCCCTACGCTCTGCCCTCTCTGGAAACAGTCTAAATTAACACAAAGAGAGATACAGCCACGAACAAAGAGAGAAACAAATGAGGTGGCAGAAGAACTAGGATTGGGAGATGAAGATGAGTGGCATGAACCCTCATCAGGAGTTAAATTCGGATGGGTACTGGAATCCCTGTTTGCACAAATTTCTACATATAGAAACCGGGAGATGCTGTATAAATTATTGGGACAAACTGAGAGGTTAGCCGCAGTTACAAAGAAAGGATTTAGGGATCTAAACTTACAGTTGCAAGCAACAACAAGAATGACAGTCCAAAATAGAATGGCATTAGATTTGCTCTTATTAAAAGAACACGGAGTCTGTGGATACCTCCAAGGAAAGGTTGATCATTGCTGTGTACATATCCCAAATGTCACAGAAGAAGTAGAAAAGGACATAAGTCAATTGGAACAAATTGAAATAAAAGTGCATGAAGTCCAGGAAGAAGCTGAACATAATTGGGTAGGAGCACTATTTAGCTCCCTAGGAATCCAGGTCTCTGGTTGGATATCATCAATTGTACAATATGTAATAATGATTGTATTGATTATTGTAGTCTGCATGATTATGTATAGATGTCTTTTAGGAATGATTGCTAGAGAAGGAACTCATACTCGACGTGTCATGAGAGCACTAACCCGGAAAGAAGTAATCCTACCAAGTCAAAGAGAAGACTCACCATCCTACTTAGAAACCATTACTTGAAGAATTGAGCATCCTTGCAGAAAATCTGAAGAATGCTCAAAAGGGGGGAGTTGATACCGAAAATAACGAGAAAAGAGCTAATGTAGATATAGCAATAGCAGTAGTTATGCTAAGGCTTAGAAAGCAGCAGTTCACAAGCAGGCCCTGGGAATGTACTAAGAACCACAAACTGATAATTAAAGGATCTAGTAGGGCATGCAGAACACAGCAGAATAAATAATTAAAGGATCTAGTAGGGCATGCAGAACACAGTAAAATAAATAAATGATAAAGGTTAATGTATAATCAATGATAAAGGGTTCTGGTGGTGGGATGACAAGCAAGGGGGATTAAAGGGGAGTAACCTATAGTTTTGAGTAGACAAGCGTGTAGAATTTATGAATTTTTAGAAATAATATCTATGAGATTTACGTAACTGTATTGTCTTGAAGAATGTGTACTATTGTACTATTGTATGTAAATCACTTTGTAAAGGATATAAAAACCTGTCGAAAAAGGGGAAAGATGGGCTCTGACTTTGGACGCTAGTCCTCAGACCCCAGGGCCCTCAATAAAGCACCGCACTAAACAACCTAGTTGTTTCGTGTCTCTCTGTCGGGCAACAGTTTCAAGGCTGCCACCACCACCCCCATCAGTGTGTCTCCGGCCATACACAGCTCCAAACCCCCCCAGGGCGGACACTGTGTCTAGCCTGTCCCCAGCACTTCGCTGTTACAGAGAAAGCACCTCGGAATCTCCCCCCACGGAGGGAACTTGATATACTTACGAATCTCTGCGAAGTGCCAAGTAGCTGGAAGGCTGTGCTTTGCAGTCTCTGTTCTGAGGTCGCTCACCTCGGGCCCCGATGAGTTACCGACCTCGTCCCCTTAAGCTAAACCTGCTACAAAGCAAGTTTAGCCCGCAGGGTAGTTGGCTTCCCGTCGGTTTCTTAACCCTTTAAGGGTCACAGCCTCTCATGTGGATTTTAATTAAAAAAAAAAACACCACGGACCGGGCGCCACCTGATACTGCACCCTGGCCCTCGCCCTGCACTTCAAATACTCTGCAGAGCTGGCCTGGGGTGCATATCATGTAGAACAGATGAGATATCAGAGGTTCTTTATCTCAGGGATGGTTTAATTCTTAGGCTTCCATGTGGGCAGAGCAGGACAGAGCCAGAGGGAAAAGAGCAAAGCGGGGCTCAGGTTTTTAAGGGTCAGGAAAGGGGGAGGGGATAGTCTTGGCTTCTTGCCAATACCGTGACAGGGGTCAGTCCATTGGTCTTGCAGGGGTTACAGGGTTAAAGGGACATACCATTCTTAAAATAGCAGGGTATAGGGTTACAACAGACTTGGGTCCAAAAAAAATCACATGTGCATGCCTGGGAAACTCAAAGTCTCTTTTAAATTTGGAACAAGAAAGGGGCTTTTGTCACATGGATCCCAGAGGGGCGTGTTGTCTGTCTCTGACCCCAGCTGCAGTCAGTAATATAGGTTGCCATGTCATTGGAAGGAAAGGGATCCCAATGAAGTGCATAGGCAATGAGCAAAACATCAGCAAATAAGTAGAATCTCTCTCTCCTGGCTTGCTAGCTGCATACTGTTAAGGGATGTTAAGAGGAATTATAGGGATGGTAGTTTCATGAAAAACAAAAACAAAGAGATCATCTGAGTAATTCAAACCCCCCTTAGATGCCTCACCCATTAGATGCATTGAAAGTTAAGGTGGGAGTTCACCTAAGTCCCTTGTTCCCTTGGGAGCATGGCTCAGGCTCCCACAGAGGTAAGGTGGGAGCTGGGCCGCTCTCTGGAGGGTGGAAGGGTCTTGTGGCAGCCTGGAGAGCCTGTGCACATTGGCAGGGAACTGTTGTGCCTTGAAGGTGCCCCCTGCCATGAGCTGTGCTGCTGGCAGTGCCCCGTGGAGCTGTAGGGCAGCTGAGCTGTGGGGCAGGGAGAGGAGCAGGAGGCTGCATGTGCAGCTGAGCCATTGCTGGAAAGCACAGGGCTCTGGGCTCCTGCTGTCCCAGGGCAGCCCAGGGGCCAGGGTGTTCCCTGGGAGCTGTGTGCAAGGGGGTCAGGGTGTGCCCCTGGGCTGCCTCAAGGGGCTGCTGGTAAGGGCATGTTTGCCTGTGCAGTTCTTTAGAAGTTTCCAGGAAACATGTGCCTTGAAATATGGGGCTTCAGATACTTTGGGTTTGAATTGCAGCCTCAGTTACATTTTGCGTGTCCATTTTTCAGACCTTACTGACTGCAGTGTTCTCAAGCAGGTTACCCTCGGGTCAGTAGTTTCCCTGCCAACTTCCCAGGTGCCCTTGATTTCCAATACCCTGCCTTCCATTCAGAATTGCACTCCTTCCTCAAAGCCCATATCTAACTCTCCTTTTTTATTATGCTGACCATTCTGCAGTGGCAAAAAATCTGAATTTATTACACTGGATGTATTCTACTTTGCTGCCACTTGATTTTAAGCTCTAAATGTTTAGTACTCTGAATTTTAACAGCTGTGTTGGAGAATATTTCAGAATGAGGTACATTGTTCTACTTGCATTAAGATAATCAGCCTTTAGTCAGGCTGGCCCAAAAGTGGCCCAAGCTCATATAGTTTAGAATGAAAATCCTTGGGTAAAAAAGGAATGATCTTGTATCAAGAAAACAATTTACATTTGGGTAACACTCCTGCAATCCTAAGCTTTTCTTTCAATGTCTTCTAAAATATTGCAACAAAGGGAAGAAAATGTTGATCTAAATAGAAGCCAGAAAGAAGATGTTAACTAAAATCAACATAAGGGCAGATAAGGATCTCTGTCAAGAGCAATCTCCATCTCTGCCCTTCTCTGTCAAACATGAGTCTCTTCAGTTCATGCAGCAGGTTTCAGTCTGCTGACCAGCACAGCAATGCCATGTCTGCTGCCAGTAGCCCATTCCCTGGGAGAGGGTCTAGACATATGTACCTTGCTGCTCTCATGCACAATCTCTGTGTCTTATGAGAGCTGTGCAGTCTGGAACCTGTCTTTCCTGTTGCCCAGCATGACGTTTTTGGGGCCTTGGTGTCTGCCAGAGATTGACACAAACCTTTGCTCCCAGTGCCAGGCCTCCCAGTGAGCCAGGCCAAGGAGACTGATCATCCCACCAGTCCTGGTCTTACGAGTGACAGAGACCTGAGGGACGGCTTTGAAAAGGTAAGGGATAAGGACAGGGATGAGCAGACTTCCTTTGCAGTGGCTGTTTAGTGCTTGGCCCAAAATGTGCCTGAAAATCATAGTCTTCCACTCTTGGGGGATGGGGATTCTCTTGGGAATTTATTTGACGGTTACGGAACAATTGCTTGCCTGTTTCCAGTAGTGCCAAAGTCACTGGTTTGCAGATGGTGCTAAGGTCATGCCTGAAGCATTCTTTATGTGCAAAAGCCATTTTAGAGAAGGTCTGAAGGGCAGAGCAAGCTACACACCGGTGAATGTGGGCAAAGGGCACCCTGAGAAGCAGAGAAGCAAAGACTCTAGTGTTGAATATAAGCAAAGCTGTAAAATATAATGGGAGAATTTCATTTTTCCTGGTTCCCTTTCTGGTTGTATCTCACAGCCCTCTCATTCTCAAGTTTTCTGCTCATTGATATTCAGTGTTTCTGCAACTTCTTTTCACATGACTCCTCCTTTTGGTCTCCTGGTCTCAGAGACCAAGGCATTCAGAGTCCTTCACAGCTTTATCCTTCAGAAGCCAGGAATTGAGAAACAGCTGCAATTCCTGGCCAGGAGTGTTAAGCAACAGCTAATTACCCCTCTTTGCTTCGAATTACATATGGTTTTTATTCTCCTGCCATGGCCTGTAGGAACTGAACTGCCTGCTCACTGGTCATGGGAGCTCTTCATTTGTCTTGGAGCATTCCTATGACTTTCATGCTCCAAGCAGGGCTTCCTGTCATAGGCTGCAGTTGGAGCAGTGTAAGGTTGTGGCACTGAAGTGTTCCACCTCACTGTGTGTAATTGCCAAGGTGAGGATGGGAGACATTCTCCTGAGACTATTGGAATGTATATGGAGCTGGATTAAAGTCTATGGACTCTGCGCTCCTGATGAGATTTTGTGCCACGTTTGTGTGTCTCTGCTTACAGTCTGTGATGTATTTCCATTGCAGCTAGATCCGTGCTGCTTTGTGCAAGTTGGCTGAACTTAGAGCCGAAGGACGTGGAGTTTTTTTAGAATGAGATGAAGAAAGGGAGAGAAGAGCAAACATCCTTGCAGCTGGCTCCACAGACAGTTGAGCCCAGGGATGCAGCTGAAGCAAGTAAGTGGTGGCTACACTTGTGGTCCTTTTTGACCCCTTGCTTGCCCTTTGCACAGTGCTGCAATCAGACTGGCGGCTGTTTTGCTTGTATGTGAGTAGAAGCTTGCATAGGATTGATTTCCATTCCCCAAAGAAAAATCCAGAGGCATGAAGTGTTGTGCCCATGGCCTCACTGCATCAGTAACAGAATGTCAGCTTCCCACCTTCACCTGTAAAGTCACTCACAGTAAAAAATTCTGTCTTGCAAAGTCCACTGGGGTTTCAGAGTCTCTCCTGGAGAGCAGCTTCCAGGGAAAGTGAGTTCAGAAGAATGCTTTTCAACCCAGGTGCAACCTGGAAGGAACCAAATTCAACTCCTTTTATTGAAAACACCAGAGATCCTTCTCCCACCACTCCTGCCAAGGAGCTGGGGCTGCAGAGCTGTGCTGAAGCCCCGAGGCAGTGCTGCTGCTGTAGCCCCAGGAGCAAGCAGCATTCCTGAGTGAATCCTGGCTGAGGGGCTCTGGCTGCAGTGCTGTGTGTGCTGCCCCGAGGGCATCACTCAGGGTTATCTGCACTTTCTGTTGGGAACTTCCCCAGCCAGCCTCTGAAACAGGAAAAAAAAAAGCAAAGCAATACTGGGTTTTCCTTGTTTCTTAGGGGAAGCATTACTGCAGTTTGATTGTAAACTAGAAGAGGGTAGATTTAAATTAGATATTAGGGACAATTTTTTATAATGAAGGGGATGCAATGCTGAAAGGGAGTGCCTATGGAAACTGTTGTTGATCCATCCTTGAAGGTGTTCAAGGCCAGTTTACATGGGGCTCTGAGGAACCTGATCTAGATGAAAATGTCCCTGCTTCCAGGAGTGGGACCAGATGATGGTTAAAGGGGCCTTCTGACCCGAACTCTTTTAGGATTCAGTGATTCTGTGATCCTTTTCCCATGTTAGTGTGCGGGTGTTCTACCTGAAGTTCTTTGGGATGACAAAGAGATGGGACCCAGCTCCAGCAAGTTTTCTGGTCCATTCCATCATCACCATATCCAGGACTCTCCACTTACAAGCTCTTCTTTGTTCCCTGCAGGCTTTACCCAATCACCTGTCAATGGCACAGCTTCCAGTGTGCAGAGAAAACAGCCTGGTAATGCCTTGAAGAAGAAGGTCTTGAGGAAGCAGGACAAGGTGCCCAGTATGCCCATGGTCCATGAGGAAGACAGAGTCCCATGCAACTCCTCAGGTAAGCCTGCTTCATGGCAGCTTTTTCCCACATGTGCACAAGGAGCACAAACTGCCTCCTGCCTCAGCCAGCACAGCTGGGATCTTTGGTCCATAGCCTGTCCTGAGAATGAACAGCAAATCTCCTTTGGAGTTACTCCAGTTTGGTAGTACTGCAGCAGTTGGTTCTTAGAGATCCACTGGGAAGTTGAGCTGAATAAAGTAGTGGTAAAGGCCTAAGCTCTGCCTTTTGCCCATCCTGACAGTCCAAACTACAGCGCTGGTGGCAGGAGGCAGCTGTAACAGCAGGGATGAGCTGTGGGGCAGTGTGCCAGGGTGTGCTCACTGTGCACCTACGAGCACCACCACCATCAGTTGTCCACTCACCATCGGGGCCCTCTGCCTGTGCTGCTGTCCAGCTCTGCAGCCAGCTTTTCTGCTATCCCAGCAAGGGTTGTCTCTCATGGCACTCAGTGGCTCGGTGCCATCGTGCTGCTACTCCCAGAAGTGCCCAATGGCTCCTGGCTGCTGCCATCCCACAGCCTGCAATGCCAAGAGGGAACAAGCAGTGCCTCCTGTGTCACTGCACCCAAATATAGTGGTCGTGTGTAGCAGATGACAGCCAGGAGGGGCTGCCTGGTGCTCCCAGGCTGTTTGCTGCCTGCAGGGAATGCACAGCAGATAGTCCCTAGTGGCTCTTGTCTCTCCTTTGTGGGTAGCCTGCCTGTGCTATGATCCCAAGTAGGGTGAGGTAAGAAGGAGGGAGCTAGGAATGATCCTTGGAATTCTCTTTTCTAGTGATGCTACTTCCACATTCACAATTAACCAGAACTAGCCTGACTGTGGCTCTCCATTCATTCATATGGAATCTAGATGTGTATGTCTACATAGTTCTGCAGTGACATCACTGATGTCAGTGACTGGGGTACCTCAGTGACATCCAGATCCGCTCCCGTCTGAATATTTTTGATGTTACAGTTTCCCCATAATTTGTGAGAACATGCAGGGTAGCACAAAACCCCTACTGAGTCTAGAGCACTTTGTCCTGATTCTCTGCCATATTTATACTCCATCATTTTAGACATCTCTGATGTTTTCATCTGTACATTAGAAAATGAGCTTTTGAGTGCAGGAAATGAAATTTTTGATTGACACCACTTTTGATGACAAATGGGTTTCATAAGAAATGCATTTATCATCTGATTTTTCTCATCCCTTGTAAAGTTTTTTCCTTACCAAAAAATCTCATTAGTGTATACCCGGTACAATCAATTTTCAAGACAGTGCATCTGCCAACAATTTGCATCTCTTTTGAATATTTTTATCCTCACTTTGCATTTGGATGGCATTTTTATCAGCTTTCTAGAGATGGAAATTATGTTTTTCCACAAGAGAAAGCTTCGGCTTCACACAATGTGCAAACACATCCGTTTGATGGCAAATAAATTTTACCTCAGCATCTTTCAAATACAGCCAGTGTGTACCTCGGAAAGAGTAAAGATTCCTGATGCTTGGAAGAAAAAGCATCCAATAGTAGGTGAAAATGTAACTGCGCTCAGCTGCCTGATGTTCAGAATGATTGAAGTCAATGTGAGCAGAGGCACTGTCAGGTGTGAAGGGCCAGGTCTGGCTGTTCCCTGGGAGTTGCTCCATGGGGATTCAGCCAGGCCCAGCAGGGCTGTGTTGTTCAGGCTTGGCTTGGCGCTGTTCTGAGGCAGCTGCAGGTCCTTCCTCAGGGAGTTGCAGAGTGCCTCAGTCCTCAGGGGGGAAATCAGAGCACTGGGACAAGAGAGGCCCCTGGGGGGTTCCCTCCTGGGGTAGCCATTCCTGCTGCCCACCCTGTCTGGCAGGGAGTGGGAGCTCTGTGGCCTCAGGAACCTGCCACTGGCTGTGCTGCCTGTGGCACTTGGGAGCTGGCAATTGCTGTGGGGGCCATTGTCAGGTTTAGCCTGGAGCTGAGCCCTACTGGGGGGCTGTGAGAAAGCAAGGAGCCCAAGGAGGCAGAGAGCAGGGCAGTGTGTGAGGCAGTGCCCGTTTGCAGCAATGGAAGCCTGGCTGGGAGCTGGGGCTGCAGGCCGCTCCATGGCGGGTGCCTTGCCTGGGGCTGCAGCGCTCAGGGCTCACCCTCTCCTCACAGTGACCTCGCAGACGGCCCCTGGTGCCGAGCGCCGAGAGGAGCTGCTCCATGGGCATGGGTACAAGGACACAGCCTCTGCTGAGCCACAGCAGTCCTTGCTCCAGGCACTCTCCTTGCTGGACAGCGATGACTGGTAAGAAAGGCCCCGGTCACTCTGTCTCTCTCTTTTAGCGTTAAGGGAGGTTAGAAGTGTATCTTGCAAGAGCCTCTGAGCCCTGACAGCCCAGAGGGCCAAAGGGCACTGGTGAAAGCACTCCAGACAGTGGGAGGATAAAGATTTGAGAGCAGCCTTTTCTTGGCCTTGCTCTGCAGCTGTGCTCCAGCTGCAGCAGGTCTGTGCTGTTTGCTCTCTTTGCCTGCTTCTTCATGGAGCTGCAAAGGGAATCTTGATAGAGGAGAGAAAGCTGTGGGAGGAGATGATTTGCTGGCTGAAGGCAGGAGCAGGATGGCAGCAGTTTTGAGTGTAGAGATTTGGGTGCCTTGGGGCTCAGTGGGACTGAGTAAGATTTCTCTCTGGTCCCACTGCTGACAGCAATGGCAGGTGACAGGGTCTCCCTGTGACCTCCTGCATGTGAGTCCCAGAAGCAGCTCCAGGGAGTTCCTCTTTCTGAGAAGAGGACTGAGTTGTGCTTTCAAGTCCCTCAGCCGATCATTGCTCCTGAAGGGCTCATGTCTGAAGAAAGGAGAAAAAGAGGAAAGCCTCCAGGAATCTTGCACTTTTGGAATTAAACTTTTTTCCTTCTCACTACTTCATATACACCTGAGATGTTTGGTCAATACTCACCATGTGTTCCACAATTAAACACAGACAGAAGGAGGTGCAGAGGTGATAACCCTACAAGTGTTAGGTGATATTGCTTGTCTTTTTGATGTCTGGGGTGGTATCCACTCAGTGGTGGATGCTTCATTCCCACAGGAGTAAGGACTCCATTGACACTGGGGTAAGCATGAAAAATCTGCCACAAGGCATCTCCTTGTGCAGTCACATTTGCTTTGCCCTTTCTCTTCTGCTTGCTCTTCCCCATTTCTGTTTGGTGCCCTGTGAGGTGCAGAGAGCTTCTGCAGGTGTGGGGGGTCTGGGTGACTCTCAGGGGTGCCCGTGGGATCGGTCTCCAGCCCTGTGCTGCAGCCCTGATGCCTCACACACCTTCCTGTAGCTCAGGGCCTGCACAGAGCAAGTGCTGAGAGACAGAGTTGTTTGCACCTTTTCAACAACATGTTGCTGTTGTGGGGTATTGGTTTAGGTAGGGGATTTTGGGAAAAGCCAGACTTTCAACTGTTCTTGCTCAGGTGTGGGATCTTCTGGGACATCCTGCAGCGTTTTTGCAGGAACGTGGAAAGTGGACTGGGCTGGGCGACAGACAGGCCTAGACTGTAGAGTGGAATCTCAGCTCCAGAGTGCCAGTGCAGACCCTCACTGCTGAACTGCCTGCTGGGGCTGGCAAAGAAGGAAAATGCCCCAGTAACAGCCCGATGGGATTGTGTCTTAGGGACAGGTACAGGGAGGTGACAAGAACCAGCAGCCAGTCTCACCACTTCTAGGAAGCAGTGACATAGGGACTTCATGTGCCAGACATTTTGGAAAGGCTGTCTTCTAAACAGCCACAAATGAAGGCTCTGAAACCCCTCGGTTTGCCTCTCGGATTTGTGTATGCTTTTTGACAGCCACAGCATCCTGTGGCAACGACTTCCACAATTTCATTAAGTACAGTAGTTTCATGAATACAAGCCACACGGATTATAAGCCGCACCCCTGGTGCCTCGACAATGTTGCTGTCTTTGTCAATAGATAAGCCGCACCCCGAATATTAGCCGCACTTTCGTTCGTCGCGAGAATCCGTGCACAGCTTTCACAAATTGGCCAATTAGTAACAGGATCGCGGCATAGCGGGCTTTACTGGCTCGGGGCGGGGCCAGGCAGGCTCGGCCCGCTCATGGTTGCCGACGGGGCCGGGTGGCCCAGCTCAGCGCCACGGCTCGGCGGGGCTGGCCGGGTGGTGCTGCCGCCGCCGCCGGGCTCGCTGGCCCCCCTCTCCCGTCAGCACCGCCCCGCTGCCGCGTTCGCTCGCCCGGCTGGCAGGGCTGCCGCCGCCGGGCTCGCCGCTCGCCCCGCGTTCGCTCGCCCCGCGGCGCGTTCGCCCCGCGCCGCTTTCGCTCGCGCCGCGCCTTGCTCGCCCCGCGCTGCTTTTGCTCGCGCCGCGCCTTGCTCGCCCCGCGTTCGCTCGCGCCGCGTTCGCTCGCCCTGCGTCGCGCTCGCCCCGCGCCGCTTTCGCTCGCACCGCGTTCGCTCGCGCCGCGCCTCGCTCGCCCCGCGCCGCTTTCGCTCGCGCCGCGTTCGCTCGCGCCGCGTTCGCTCGCGCCGCGCCTCGCTCGCGCCGCGCCTCGCTCGCCCCGCACCGGTTTCGCTCGCCCCGCGCCGCGTTCGCTCGCGCCGCTTTCGCCCGCGCCTCGCTCGCCCTGCCGGCAGGGCTGCCGCCGCCGCCGCCAGGCTCGCCGGCCGCCCCCTCCCGTCTGCACCGCCGCCGCGTTTCCTCGCCCTGACCGGCACTGCAGGCCCCCGCACCGCCGGGCTCCCCCACGCTGCTGGCCCCGATTCTGCTGGGCTTCCCCCGCTGCCAGGCAGCCCCACCCGCCGGCCTTCCTGCTTCTGCCATGCTCCCCTGCACTGCTAGCCCCAGTTCTCCCAGGCTCCCCCGCCCTGCTGGCCCGGGCTCTGCCGCCCCCCTGCCCCGCCCTGCTGGCTCAGGCTCTGCCGCCCGCCCCCCACACTGCTGGCCCCGCCTCTGCCAGGCTTTCCCACCTCTGCCGGGGCCGGCCGGGCTCCAGCTTGGCTTGGGGCTGCCGCGGGCTCTCACTTCCATGTTGGCAGCTTTTAGAATTTTGTTAATGTATTAGCCGCCCCGGAATACTGGCCGCACTTCCGGGTTTCCACCAAAATTTTGGTCAAATTGGTGCGGCTTGTATTCGTGAAATTACTGTACTCCTTGAAAAGCACCTCCCCCTATTTGACAGAGCTGCCAGCCTGGTCATTTCAGAGGGTGCTGCCTAGATCTTGGGTTGAGAGAAAAATCAATCTTTTTGATACTTGCTTTTCAGGGAGAAGAAGGAGAAGGGACTCTTCAGCATCAAACACCTGGCTGAGTCCCATTCAGAAGTCCTGCTCTCTAGACTTCGTGACATTTGCTTGGCAGTTACCAGTGAGGTGAGAACATTGTTTTGGATTTTCCCATGTACTTCATGCACGGTGTAGAGTAGGCATGTGCTTTTGTATCTCCACGTGTACTCAGAGACTGCCTTCATTTTTTCATTTTAGACCTTCTGTTTCTAATGTCTGTCAGCTCTCTATAGGATCTGTGTGTCCATTTAGCTGTATTTACTGGCAGGTCGGGTATCTGACACTCATCTTTGAGTGAGCTGCCATCAAAATGAAATGTGCAAATGCAGAAACAGATGCACTAATTATGTTATTTGCCAGAGTCCTAATCTCTGCCCAAGCTGTAATGCAACACTGCAAATTAGTCTGTAGACCTGAGCCTGTGTTTTCTGTTTCCTGGCTGAGTGCTTCAGCTGCTGGTGTTGCTTTTTTGAACAGGAGCCCATGACACTTTTTCCTTATGGCCTGTGCCTTTGTGGTTTGAAAGCTGCCCTTGCTTTTATTTGATTCTTTATTTTTGAAATAAAAGAGCCTAAAATCAAAGCAGTTGACATTAGAGAGGTGTTCAGTAAATCACTTTAGTGAAATTTATATTTTTCAGCCTTCAGTAAGCAGGTCTGAGGCCAGGAATTGGTGCCAGAGTAGGTGCCTTTCTGTGCTTGTGCTCTTCTGCTCTTACTGTGCTTTTATGTTCCTCTGGACACACTGGGACATGTTTTCATTTCCTGGGACTTTTGTCTAAGGCAACTGGTTTTCTTTCCAAGGTGATTCTTATGTTTCCCCTCATGACTTCCCCAGGTGACCAACCTGCGCACAAAGGTGTCCTACTCGGCCATTGTCACTCTGGGAGAGTTTTTTGTGACCTTGAAGAAGGACATGGACTCTGAGGTGGATGAGGTGGCTCGGGTCCTTCTCCAGGTGCTGTGTAACTGCCCAGAATTTGTTGAGAAAGCAGCCAGTCAAACCCTGGGGATGATGGTGGAGAATGTGACTCCTGCACGAGCAATGACTGCTCTCCTGGACAGTGGAGTCGGGTAGGTTCTCCTTCTCTTAGTGATATTCTTCACCTTCTAGGGTGCAGGTGGGGGAAGGGATGAGAGAAAGAATGGGAATGGTGGCAGGAAAGGGTCCTGTATCCTGCATGTTCTGTCAACTCAGTGACTGGATTCTCCAATCCACCTCATTGCTCTCCTCTTGTCCCCTAGTTCTGCCCTCCCTCAGCCTATGAGTTCTTAGAATCACAGAAGTGTCGACTATGGCGAGTTGGAAGGGGCTCATCAGGATCGTCGAGTCCAGCTCCTCGCCTTGCACAGGACACCCCAAGGGTCACAGCATGTGCCTGAGAGTGTTGTCCTAATGCTTCTTGAACTCTGTCAGGCTTGGTGCTGTCACCACTGCCCAGGGGAGCCTGTTGCAGTGCCCAACCCCCTTCTGGGTGAAAAGCCTTTTTCTGATATCCAGCTGAAACCTCCTCTGACTCAGCTTCCTGCTGCTTCCTGGAGTTCTCCCAGTCTGTCAGAGTTGCCTAGATGTGGTGAATGGTGAGGAAGTGAAAATGACTTCAAAGGTTAAGGATAGAGCCTTGTGCTTTTGTGGGAAGAGGGACAATTGCAGTTGCAGCTGTGAGCACTCTTTGATATTTTACTGCCCTAATCACAGAGCCCCTGGGAAAAACCATACATCCTCATTATGCCATTAACTTTAGAAATAAGGAGGGTGCTTGCTGGGCCATGGAGCACATTGGGGAGAATGTGCTGGATGTGGCACAGCCTGCACAGCAGGTGCAGCTCCTGCAAAAAGGAGTCTTGTGTGACTGTCCTGGCCTTTGACCTGTACTTCCTATTGAAACTGATGTTTCATGTTAGCCTTGAGATGATGAGTCACTTCACAGGCACCTTCAGAGGCCAAATGCTATGGAATAGCTGAGGCAAATGCTGTCTTAAGTGTTGGTGCTGGGCCTGATAATTGCCAAAAGACGCTCTCTAGAACAGGACAATCTGGCTAAAATGACTGCCAGCCTGTCCTCAGCTTTGGAATAGGGTAAAACATTCAGATGTTTCCCTTGCCTAGCCTTGCAGAAGAAACAGGCTGCATTGCTTTATATTCGGCAACTTCATGGCCCACAGCATGTTTTCCCTGCATTTGTTGTTTTCCAAAGGTCTGCGGATTTGGGAATAAATGGCTGGAAAAAGCCTCAATCCAGAGCTGCAGCTCTGTGTAGTGGGTGCCCTCTGATGAGTCAGCGTGAATTGTCTTTAATTTCTAAAGAATTCATACGTGATCTTGATTTACCAAAATATGAGTATTGGTCTAATACCGATACTCAACTGTGACGGACAAAAGACTCTCTAACCATTTAAAGTTAGAAAGGGTATGTTTATTCAGCGCTGGGCAGCGTGGGGTAGCCCCCTAATACGCACTGCAAAATTACAGGTGGTCACAGAGTCTATTTATTAACAAAAGGTTTAAATAAATACATATTCATAATACCAGCCCCTCCCATCCCCTGCTTCCTATGGTAATTAGCTTGAATGGCTATTAAGCATGCGTGGTTGGCTTCTTGAATTAAGTCTGGGGTAGTTTTTGTGGGGAGGGGTCCTAAAAGGAGGAAGTAAGGCGAGTCTTCCTCGCCCTGAACTTTCGACCCTTTTCTATTAATGACAATACAAATGATTTCTGGGGATATTCCAATTTTTCAAAGAATGGGTTTCTGGTTGCGATTGTTCGTGCTTCTTCAGGCCTGCTTACCAGTTTCGTCTTTTCCCATTGTAAGCACACCTGAACAAACATGAGATGACAGACGATCAATCAATTATTTAAGTTTAACTAAAATCTTAATTTTTCTAAGATTAGTGTTTCATTCCCCACTTCTCCTTTGAAATGAGTAAATTCTTTTACTCAATATGGGGATTCCTCTTCATCTATCCAAGGCGCATGGTGACAATCTCTTAAGACCAAGCCATATGCCTTCGATAGCGATGCCAAATTTGCCACTTGCTGTAGTATCTTCCAATTCTAAACAAGCATTGCAGTAGACACAAGTGAAGTTGTCTGGTTGGTTAGATGCCTTTCAAAGTGGCAAATGCTTTGTTTTGTGTTTTGGCAAATATTTTGTCATATTCTAAAGTTCTTTCACATATATATCTTAATTGTTTCTTCATAGAACAGGGCTCTAGGTTAATGGTTTGCTATTTTCCCTTAATTTTTCATGCCTTGAACATTCTATGTTCAAAAGGAAGCTCTTTTTCATTTCAGAGGCATTATCCCAAACAATTTTGTAAATTTTATTAGGGAATGCTTTTTTATCTTCTTTGTTAACTGTGGCAGCAAATAACTGCATCCACATTTGTGCTTGAGTACATTTAAGAGCCAGAGAAATGTTCACACTAGATATGCTTAGTGCTTTAATTATTCCTATTCTGGTAATATTTTGGTTAATTCTAATAATTGTTACTTAATGCTAACGAAAAAATATTGCAAAGGCTGCTATAATATAGCCAAATTACTTTCCATCACAACCAATTTGTTAATTAACACTTTTGAATCTATTGTATTTAAAACTCTCAATTTCATTCTTAATATCTCAGTGAAGTTTCTCTTTTTCTTAAAACTAGAAGGCCTACAGCTTTGAAGCCAAGCAGTCTAATCAGTACAATCCATAAAAAGAGTTTTGAGAAATGGGGCACATTCTGGCCAAATGGTAGAAGCACTTACTTGCATTCCTATTTCTGGCTCAATTTTTGTTCTTTTTCTTTTGAAATAATCAGAGTTTACATTGTTACAATTTTCTTTAACACTGGTGGAGTTGTTTGGCTTTGATTTGTCAAACTCAATTCAGTGATGTTAAAATCAAGATTAAACCTTTTGCTGCACACCCTTTAATTTTAAGTTTAAATTTAGGACACATGGTCAAGCATTTGTCACAGCATCTAGGACCAACTTGGATGAGTTCCATAGATGGATGGTGAGCTTCATGGAACTCATTTTCACAAATGCACATTTACATACCTTAAACATTTTTTCCTTCTCACATACTTGCATTTGTGACCCTTAACATTTTGCTAAAAGCCCTACGAGAGTAGGGATTGTATAGTAATGACCACAAGGGTCACAACTGTTCACATTATGTCCATGGTAACTTAAGTCCATTACTCGTTGTTCTTGGTGAATTTCAGCTTCAGGTCTTCGTCGTCTGGTGCAATCTTCTAAACTTCTTCAGAAGCTTTCTTCACTTAGGGGTGATGGATTCAAGCTTTCTGTTCTTTGATCTTGACTGCTGTGAAGGTGGTGAGGACTGGAATAGTCCTTCTCACTGTGGTTCCAAAGTTTTCTCTGCAAAAAACTTAACATATACTTAATTCCTAGGTTGTATATCATGTACTGGCTTATCTAATTATCTGCTTTGGGTTCTAGTCACATATTATCTAATTTCTTTAAGTTGTTTATTTAGTGCCACCATGTAAAATGTGACCTTCTATTGGAAGATATAGTGACTGGGACTCTAAAGCATGGTATTATTTCTTGTAACAGTGTTTTGGTCGCTTTTCACACCTTAGCTGTCCAGGTAGGGAAGGCTTCTGGCCATCTTGAAAAGGTATTTGTTAATACTAGTAGGTAGCATTACCCCCCTTTCCTGGGCAATTTCGTAAAATCAATTTGTCATTGCTGCTCAGATTCACAATCTTTTTTAATTTGTCCAACTTTAGGCTTTGGAAAGTTTTTAGGATTAGTTTGGAGGCAAAACCACACTGACGAGATACTTGTGCTACTGTGCCTTATAATTTTCTAGCTAGAATTCTATCTTTTAAATAATTGCATAGGGCATCTATATCTTAATGAGTTTTCTCATATTTTTTTTTTTTTTTAGCACTAATGACCACAACAAGTAGAAAGGTACTACAATTTTCCTTTTTTGTTACAGCTCACCTCTCTTGGTTATAAACTGCTTCCTCTTCTTTAATAAGTTTATCTTTTTGTTATATACTGACTTACCTTCAATAGAGATCTTTCTATCTGGAATTAGTGTTGCTTCGACCATTTCATTGGGTACCTCACCTTTGGCTGCGTCTTTTGCCTCTCTGTCCGCCAGCATATTTCCTTGTTCTAATTCTGAGCTCACTTTTTGGTGTCTTCTCTTGTGAGTTCAGCAGTCTTTTTCTTTCCTCAAAAAGTTTTGTGTGTATAGACCATTCTAAATGCATACCTCGAGTCTATATAAATGTTGATTTCTTTTCTTTTGCCAGCTCTAAGGCCCAGGTTAGGCAATTATTTCAGCTTTTTGTGCAGAGGTGTTTGTTGGCAATGGTCTGCATGTGGTAACCACATACCCAGCATGTCCTTTTTGCTGATGATCGGTGAACCAGGTCTCAGCGTCTTCAAGAGGGGTGTTCTTCAGATCCGGGCACTGGAGTAGGTGGCTTCAGTGGTCTCCAGGCAGTCGTGGATCACTGGTTCTCCCTCACTCCCGCTGAGGAAAAAAGCTGTGTTCACAATGTTAGTTACCACAGTTTCAATATCATTTTGTTCTACCAGTATGGCCTGGTACTTTAGAAATCTTTGTGGGGAAAGCCAATGTCCCCCTTTTGCTTTCAGGACTGCAGACACTGTGTGGGATACTAGCATGGTCATCTTCTGGCCTAGGGTGAACTTGCATGCTTCTTGCATGCTTCTACTGCTGCAACAGCTCTGAGGCACCCTGGCCACCCCTTGGCTGCTGTATCCAGCTGTTTGGAGAAGTTGGCAACTGCCCTCTGGTATGGCCCCAGATCTTGTGCTAGTACTCCCAGAGCAATCTCTTGTTTTTCGTGAGAAAAACAGAAAAAATGGCTTACTCACATCTGGAAGTCCCAGGGCTGGAGCTGACATAAGAGCCTTCTTTAGTTGGTCGAAGGCTTGTGTTGCTTCTGTTGTCCACTGAAGATCCCTGCTCCCTTCCGTGATTAAGGCACACAGGGTTTTAATGAAGAATCTACAGTTATAAATCCACAGTCTGCACCACCCCATCATGCCTAGAAAGGTTCTCAGTTCTTTTACTGTCTGGGGTTTTGGGGTTTGGCATATTGCTTGCTTGCAGGCTTGCCTCAAGGTCCTTTGTCCAGCACTCACTTCATAGCCCAGGTAAATAACTGTTTGTTTCACCATCCGGGCTTTCTTTTGGGATACTCGATACCCCTGCAGGCCCAAAAGTTTAGGCGGCTTACCGTCCAATCCACACAAACCTCCTGGGTCTGGGTGGCTATTAAGAGGTCATCCACGTACTGAAGCAGTTGTCTTTCTCCTGGTGGGAGTTCCCAAGACTTCAAATCCTTTGCCAGCTGTTCTCCAAATATGGTAGGGGAGTTCTTGAACTCCTGGGGTAGTACACACCATGTGAGCTGAGTTTTACATCTAATTTTAGGATTCTCCCATTCAAATGCAAAAATTTTCTGGCTGGCTTCATGGAGAGGGAGGCAAAAGAAAGCATCCTTCAAATCTAAAACAGTAAACTAGGTTAATTAAGGTGTCAGATAAGTTAACAAAATGTCAATTATTTTATTAACATCTCTTAAATCTTGTACTAACCTGTTTGAATTTCATTTCTGTCTTCCCTTTCCAAGGGATATTGTTCAACCCTTACCGATTGTTTTCCTTCTTTAAGCCAGATTTGTGCTAGTAGAGCATTCTTTGCTCTCCCTGGTATATTAGAGGCTCACCCTCTAAGGAACACCTGATTCATATTTTCTTAATAATTTTTTTTATTTTCAGCTTCAATTTCTTTGGTTATTAACCTTAGGCTTAACAATTTTACATATTGTTGATCTTTTACCTCCAAACTAATTTCTCCATCTTTAAATATTTTTTTTGCTTCCACCTGCTCTAGCAGATCCTTGCCCAAAAGTGCAGCTGGAGCTTTAGGCATATACAAAAATCAATGAATTCTCTACTGTTTCTCTAATTTATACTTTAGTGGTTTGTAAAAATATGCTTTTTCAAACTAGCTAGTAGCCCCCTTTATTATAACATAACTATTTATTATAGGTATCTTTATTTTAACATCAAATATGTTGCTTTTGTGTTTACTATAAATTCTATTTTTAGGTATCCTTGACTTATATATTTATAAAATTTACAATTTTCAACAAACTGCACAACAAAACACAACTCACGGGTTAAAGTCACAGCTCTTTCTTGGACAGGGAAGTTCCTTTAGCTTGGGATCATTCTCTGAATTTTTATTCTCTGACAGATAATTGTACCAGCAAAGAGAAAAGGAAAGAAATTAAAACAACCAACAAAAGATGGCTTAATATGAAAAACCACTGAACCAACTCACTTAAAATAACTCTTTTAAAGCTCAGGTCACCGACCAAGACAAATGTTTTTTTTTTTTTTTCTCAACACAAATTAGCAATCGTTTTTGTTTCAAAATGTTCACTACACACACTGCACAACTAAAGAGAAACTCTCTTTTTATTCACCTCTAAGCAAACTCATATCTCAACCAAACACTTTCAAACACTTTACTTACAAAACTTACATGAAATAACAAAGCAACATTTTTTTTTTTTCCTTTAAATTGCCCATTACAGGTTACTAGTAAACCAAACCGTTCTCGTTATACCTTGGGTTAAGTATTCATAAAGCTACACCAAAAATCTGTCAAATTTTGGCCAAGACACAGTTTCTCTGCGGTGGATTGTGGGGGGAGGAGCTTTGGACTCATGTTGCTGCCTCACCCCCCTGCACTTAGAAACTAACCCTTTACACCAGCAATTTTAAAACTTCACAAATAACTAGCTATATTTTTCACATTTAAAACAAACAGCCAAAATTAAAACTTTTCAAGGTTGAGCAGAAACAGAGACGTTGTCTATGCAAAAAAAAATTGGATCACCCCACCAATGTCTGTTGCCGGGATTACACTGGACTATGTTGGGCATAATTTTTAGATTGTCTCACACTGCTCACTTCTTTTAAACACTAAACAAACAGCTCAATCACACACAACTGCTGCTCTCACTCAGTAATACGCTGTCCACAATTTTGCTGCTTACACACACAGAGTCAAATTACATGCACACAGCTTAGCTCATGCAATTCACATAATGCAAGTGCTCCAAATTCTTCCACTTTTTAGGTATCTACTACTCGGGTGTAAATTTCAAAATTCTTTCACAACTTACACATACAAAACTTTTGCTAACACACTCTCAAAAACACACAAAATAAAACATACACAGCACGCCACTAACTCACAGTTCAAGCACACAAAGCTCACAAAAACAAGTTGCACACTCAAACACACACACACATTCGGCATGCACAAACTGCAATCGCTGTATTCTGCAAACCAAAAATGCAGTCATCACACCCCAATGCCCGCAGCCGCTGCCTCAAGCTGGAAATCACCACCGCGCTGCTTTAAACTACAAATAAAACTTCCACTGACCCACTGCTGCATGAGCTCTACCAATGACAGCTGCCACTGGCTTGTTAATGCACCCCCACTACGGGGCACAAGTTCCAGCCTCACCTGGAACACAGGCCAGCTCAAGCTCCACGGAAACTTACAAACAAATCCACTTTAGGCCTTTCCACTGTGCGCACGATGTCTTGCAGTATCTTATGAATTTGGTTCTCTTAAAGGTACCTATCTTTAATTTTTTAAACATACCTTTTTGTCCGTGTCTCCGGCAGTTCTAGTTCTGCTCCCCGGGGTGCCAGTGAGGAAAAGGAGCCCTCCTCCTAGGAAGATCCCAGGTGGGCGCCCTAGAGGGGTCCCGAACCCCGCTGGCCCCTCGGCCAGAGAGAAGTGTCCCACCAGAGTCGCCAAATGATTTACCAAAATATGAGTATTGGTCTAATACCGATACTCAACTGTGACGGACAAAAGACTCTCTAACCATTTAAAGTTAGAAAGGGTATGTTTATTCAGCACTGGGCAGCAGCGTGGGGTAGCCCCCTAATACGCACTGCGAAATTACAGGTGGTTACAGAGTCTATTTATTAACAAAAGGTTTAAATAAATACATATTCATAATACCAGCCCCTCCCATCCCCTGCTTCCTATGGTAATTAGCTTGAATGGCTATTAAGCATGCGTGGTTGGCTTCTTGAATTAAGTCTGGGGTTGTTTTTTTGGGGAGGGGTCCTAAAAGGAGGAAGTAAGGCGAGTCTTCCTCGCCCTGAACTTTCGACCCTTTTCTATTAATGACAATACAAATGATTTCTGGGGATATTCCAATTTTTCAAAGAATGGGTTTCTGGTTGCGATTGTTCGTGCTTCTTCAGGCCTGCTTACCAGTTTCGTCTTTTCCCATTGTAAGCACAGCTGAGCAAACATGAGATGACAGACTATCAATCAATTATTTAAGTTTAACTAAAATCTTAATTTTTCTAAGATTAGTGTTTCACTCCTATGCTGGTTCTTTCACGCAAGCACAGCTCCCATCGCAGGGGTGAGTAGTGTGTCCCTGCTGACCCCACAGGCTGAGCACCGCTATTATGGGATCCATTCATCTGAAATGGAAATACTTTCTCTTCAGGTCCACCAAGAGGGAGGAACAAACCAACAGGAGTCAGTAAGTCCCTGAAGGCAGCCAAACACCTGGAACACACCCTGACAGATCTGGAGAGAAGCCTCGGTGGGTGCATTTCCCTCAGCCTTCTCCTGACACTCAGCTGTCTCTGCACATCTGGACATGCCATGCCTGGCACACAGGGAAGGGATCCATGGCAGCCTCGCTGCCCCGCTGCTGCTGTCACACCCTGCAGGGCTCTCTCCCAGCCTGGCCCGGCTGCAGCTTCTCCCCAGCCTCTGCAGGAAGGCATTTGGCATCAGCTGACTGGGAGCCCAATCTCCACAACGTGCCTTGCACAACCTTAGATTCCCTACAATTTCCTGGTCTCCCAGCACATCAGGAGGGGCAGCTGTTGGGAGGAGGGAGGCCCTGGCCAGCCCCAATAACCTGGCATTACTTCTGATCCTCATCAGTGTCTATGACAAGCATTGCCTCCTGAAGATGCCACCTCCCCAGTGGGGAAAAAATCCATCTGATCCAGCTTTCCCTTTCCTTTCTCCAGTGGAAAAACGAAAGCCTGTGCCTAAGGAACCATTTCCTGGGAGAAGCAGTGGCTCACTGGCAGCCTCTGCTGCAGAAAGGGAGCCAATGCCAGGCACTGTCACTGGAGGTAACTGCTGTGCCTCTGGGCCTGAGCCCTGCTGAGCCTTGAGCTGCCATCTCTGCTGCTTGGCACTGCGGGCACACAGCATTACCTGACCCCTTGAAGTGCTCAGTTCCCTGGAGAAGGGGATCCCTGCACACCATGGAATGGTTCCCATCTCTGCTCCTTCTAGACTTGGGTCGTGACTTGCATCATTTGGAAAACCTGGTAGATCACGCTTCAAAGGTCTTGAAGCTTGATGAAGGTAAGTTATCAGCAACCCTTTCCTGACACAATAATCACTGTCCAAGTGTAAACATTGTCCAGAGCAATATTCAAGTGTCGTTTCCCATAAGATCCGTGAAGTTTGATGGATTCTGGAAATCTTGGCCTGGAAATTTTTACTCTTGTGCCCAGGAGTGATCCCTGCCCAGGAGGATCGCTGCCATTGGGAGGAAGGAGCATTTAGATATCAATCCTCTTCCCATGTGCAATGCCACTGTCTCCTTCCATGTGCTCCGTGCAGCCACGGAGAAGGGCAGAGAGGAAGGGAAGGCCCCAGGGCTGTGTCCCGGGGCTGTGCCTTGCGTGGCTCCTTTGCAGGCCCCAGGCAGCCTGAGGCTCTCCTGCAGTGCTGGGAGCTCTTCTGTCCTGCATTTCTTTGTAGGAGAAACTGTTGATGAAGATGACCTAGAATCCCAACCCATAACCAGTTTTAAGCCTGATGATGAGGAAGATGATGAGGGTAAGTCAAGACCTTTCCCCCTGGGGGAGCTGCCAGCTCAGAGCCCAATGCTCAGCCAGGGGTCATCGCTGCAGTGCCAGGACAGAGCTGTGCACGTGTGTGCCCTCGCCCTGTGCAATCCCCTCAATGCTCTTGCAGCTCTATGCTGCCCGTGCAGAGGACAGAAGCTTCTGTGGCTCTTGAGTTACAGGTGTGTCTGCAAGGATAACTTTCTCAGGTGCTGTGCTGGATGCTGCACACAAGCCCAGCTCCCATCGCAGGGGTGAGTAGTGCGTCCCTGCTGACCCCACAGGCTGCACACTGCTTCTGTGGGATCCGTTCATCTGAAGTGGAAATACTTTCTCTTAAGGTCCCCTGAGTAGGAAGGACAAGCCTATAGGAAATACTAAGTTCCTGGAGGCATCCAAACACCTAGAACAACTCCTGACGGATCTGGAGACAAGTCATGGTGGGTGCATTTCCCTTAACCTTCTCCTGAGACTCAGCAGCTGGGGGCTTTCTCTGCACATCTAAACACGCCATGCCCAGCACACAGGGAAGGGATCCATGGCAGCCTCGCTGCCCCACTGCTGCTGTCACACTCTCCAGGGCTGTTTCCCAGCCCGGCCTGGCTGCAGCTTCTCCCCAGCCTCTACAGGAAGGCATTTGGCATCAGCTGACAGGAAGCCCAAAGTGCCCCATGGGCCATGCACGCCCTGACATCCCCTGCAATTTCCTGGTCAGGGGTAGATCAGCAGAGGCAGCCATTTGGAGAAGGGTGGGCCCTGGAGCAGCTCCAGAAACCTGGCTATTCTCCTTCTACATGTCCATGTCTTTGACAAATATTGCCTAGAGAACACTGGCACAGCACAGAGGAATTATCCCATGCAGTCTCAGGGGTTTGTGTACGGAGCAGCCCTGTGCCAAGGGGTGGCAAGGTCCCTGCAGCCCCCAGCTCTAGGAGAAGCAGAGAACATCCTGGCCATATCCACTGTGCTGCCAGCTCAGCAGTGGAGCACAGCACGGGCTCACACTCCCCATTGCCCCCACAGATGCAGTCAGCACGTCAACCTGTGATGAAAACAGCTGGAACAGCATGAGAAGTGTTTTCTGCTGGGGAACACCTTGTTTGATGAAGATAATGGCCATTGTGGCTGGTGGGGCGTTGCTCCTGATGATGTGCTCTGCCGGAATCTGGTATTGCTGGAAGAAGAACCAGTGAGTGCTTTGCTGATCTCGGCCTCAAGCAGCTTCTTTGAAAGGCTGCTGATAGGAGACACTCCCAGTGAGCCTGCTGTGAGGTTGGGGATGGTCAGGGTTGTTCAAATAACTCTGCTGAGGGTTTTGCTGCTGCCCAGTGCTTTAACAGGCCTCTTAATTGCTGGGCCATGTCCTGGGGACCCAACGGGGCTGCAGCCAGTGCTGGCTCCCACTGAGGCTGAGTGGCCAAGAGCAGCCCCAGGAGCAGCGGGCAGAGCCAAAGCAAGGTGGGGAGGAGAAGGAGCAGGGACCAGATCACCCTTGAAAGGCAGACATGCTCTGGGGCCTGCTCCTGCACAGGGACCCTGACCAGGAACATCCCCTGCTCGCCAGGCCCTTGAGGGGCAGCTGTCCAGCCTGGCCGAGGTGTGCCAGCCACTCCAGCCATGCTGGGGAGCCTTGCCCACTCTGGGCCCTGCTGTGCAGGAGGGTCCCTGTGTGCCACTGCAGCCTCAGCCACTCCTCTCTCCACAGGGGCTCCTGCGAAGATCCAGAAGACCAACCCAACAGCTCAGCCAGTGAGAACATGGCTCATTGCTGTTCTTCATGTTTGTCCCCACCTGCCCCTGTTGCGTGGCTGCTCCCCTGTCTTCAGCACATCCCAGCACCTCCAAAACGAGAACCCCTACCCCCGAGCCCCCTGGCCCAGCTCCCTGGCCCATACTGAAGTTAGGTAGCCCCTGTTTTATGTTCAAATAAAGAAATTCAGTTGTCACAGCTGTGTCTGAGTGCTATCACCAGCAAAGCCCACACGGCACCAGCACTGGTTGAGCTCCATGTCCAGGAGCAGCCACGCATGCCCACGTTACGGGCAGGCAGGAGCCAGGCAGAGGCTGCTGTGACCAGTGGCGAGGCCTCGAGGGGCTGGGGAAGCCCATGATGAGCCTCCCTGGGCTGAGGGCACATCTCCTTCAGTGGCATCATCTGGGCCTGGACCTCCTCCAGGGCCACACCCAGGAAAACAGGGAAGCAATCACTAAGTGCTTGCCTTGAGGAAAATGGAATGAGGTTGGGCTGTGCACCACAAGGAAGTCCTTCATAGCCTGGATTCACTTAAATGGAACAGATATACAGTGCTGAGATCTGAACATCTGAACTCTTCACTGCCTCTAACTGAGATTTCCTCAGCAGACATTACAGCACAGCCAAGAACTCCCGAGGGCTCGGTACAAAATGCAAAAGCATGTAAACCCTGCTCCAAGAAGGGCAGGTGTAGAGTACCTGCCTCTTCAAAGACAACATTCTCTGCTACTACACAGACTAAGATTCCTTAACTTTTCTGGGCAAAACCCTGAGAGGCTTATCTCGTCACAGCACGAACTACTGCCTTCCCACAGAAGTTCCCAGCAATTTTGAAAGAGAGCAGGAAAGGTTTCAGAAGAGATCTTAACCTGTGTCCAAATCCCCACTGTAGTAAACCATATTTTTTGCAATGTAGGGAATTCATGTACTGCCTGACGTGCTTAAAACCAGCACTGTACTATCCACCTTCATTTTCTACCAAGATAGCTGCAAACTGCACCTGAACAAAACCAGCCATCCCAGTGCCCTTAGCAGATAGTCACAGGTCACAGATACACACAAGAAAGTCATGAAAATTCCTTGTATGAGCACACTTGCATCTGTGTGGGAACACCTGACTTCAACCTAAGATTTCAAAAATTACTTCTCCTCAGATTGCCCGAATCTCCAATGATTTCTTTTCTTCAGGGACATCAGAGCTTTGTGTGAGGGTCATTGGAGCAGTCTTCTGCTCCTCAGGGGCAGAGGGCTTTGAGCTTCCCACACACAGGTCAGTAAGCTGAGGATACTCAGAATCACATTTATTGATAACTGATTGTTAAAACAATTTAGTCCACATCTGTTCAAAGGCTAACAGTACATTTTTATCACAACTTAGAACAATTTCTGTTCTGTCATTTGTTTATTTTAAATACAGTCCATTTTAGGAGCTTTGGTCCTACAGATAGTGTGCCCTGTGACATAAACTGAATGAATGTAGCGGGAGGGCGTTTCGGAGTCAAAGACGAAGCCTCTTAGAGGTATAGTCAATGCTCAGTTTATTGGGCATCTCAAGGTTACATTTATAGTGCAAAGCAAGGGTTCACGCACTTTGTGCTTACATATGATTGGCTTGTGGCTATTGTCCACGCGTCTATATGCTAGCAGCAATTGGTTTGTGTTTACTGATCACACGAATACATGATAACGTAAGCTTGGCAAGCTGGCGTGGGACCCTGGCCTATAGTCAAAGCCACTTCCCGGACCCCCGGACGCTGGCGTCCAAGCTGCCCATACTTCCTTCTTTTGATCTGTCTTTTTATCAGTGGTCCAGGGACACTACCTCCCAGCTGGTTTCCTTAATCGCAGCTACAGTTACAGCTACATTCGTCAGTGGCTGTGTCTGTGGTCACGTAGCCTCAATCCATGTCTTCGTATCCCATGTCCATGTCTTCATAGTCGGTTCCCACAATTATGTTAGGCAGCCAGGCCCGGTATAGTATTTCATGGCCTGTCCCTTCATAGAATCTACCAAAGCCCCCGCCACATCCTCCATTACAAACATGCCCATGCTCCGTGGGTTGCTGTTGTTTTATAAAGGTACAAACTCTGATTCACAGGTTTTACTGGTATCTTGGCATCCAGTACATACCACATGTGATCTACATTTCTCTGCTGCAATCTGACAATGAAAAGTTGGGGTGGTGCCCCAGCAAGCCCCTGGCTCAGCCCCTGCTGCTCCCTTCTCATACACCCCAGAACATGCTGGATCTCAGACAAGCAGCTGCTCAGGGATGGAAATAAGGACAAAGAAATGTGCACCCAGGACCTCAATGCTGGTAGTTTGTGCAAAATAATCCAGACGTCTTGTTTTTCCACTTGCAGTGCTGCCCTTGATACAGATCTGGTGAAAAACAGAGTCACTTTGAGACCCACAGTGGGCAGAGCAGTGAACAGTGTGGCAGAAATGCACCCTGCCCATTCCAACATGCCAGCTCCCTACACTGGGAAGAGATTATTCAATGGGAAGTCACTGGGGATGTTGTCATTCTCCCAGACCACCACTCTTCCCCTCCCTGCTACCCCCACAGCCAGCCCCTGCCCTGCTTCCAGCTTCCTTCCCCTTCCCAGGAGCCCAGGGCTTCCAGAGGGTCACCTGCTGCTCCTCACTCTGCCACAACGCACCTCACAGACCTGACTCCCAACCTAAAACAAGTGCCAGCTGAAGTAATCGTTTCAGCATCCATTATATAGATCGCTTAACAACTAAATAAACTAAAAGAATTCTTTTTCAACTGTCTTAAAAAACCTTCTAACCCAGGAGGGTTATATAAAGCAATGGCAAGGCTGCACATGCAACACTGAACCCAAACTGCCACCTGTCTGGACAGAAGCCCTCACAATTTTTCCATATATCTGTCACAATTTTATTACAATTTTTCAGCGGAGCCTTGCACAGAGTATGACCCAGTGACAGACCTACCACTACAGAGTGACACAGCTGTGGCCTGTGGTTACCAGTACACACACACTCAAATTAAAATGGAATTATAATGAAAGAGGTTGCACCTTTCACTTTGTTTTCTGAACAAAATGCAAATGCTTACAATTCTCCTTCTAGCATTTTTTTTTAATCAAATGCTTATCTAGAATGGAAACAAGCAGTTAAAATCACAGCAGTCTTCTTAAGTTAGTTATACTGAGCCTTTTAATGTGAGACCCTCCAGGACATTTTTAGGATCCCTATGGCTTGATATGACTATGTTTGAAATTATCAACCTTCAAGGTTTTAGGTAATTATTGGGTTAAGTAACAGACACATTGTGGCACTGAGTGACACAAGATTTAGCTGAAGTTCTCCACTGTCCCCAACACTGCCCAGAGTCCAACGAATGCTCACACTTTCACCAGATTTTTCCTACATCTGCGGCTCCTCAGTGGGTTTGCACCGGGGAAAAATTAATTTGGGAAAGACCAGCTGGAGCAGCACTCACAGCCTGGTGGGGTAAGGGTGAAGATTACAGAGCGACTTCCAAACAAGCACCTTACACTTCAAACAGTGCTAAAAAACCTTTCCAAGCCCAAGCTGAGTTTACAAGACCCTGCACCCAGCCAGGCATGGCAGGAAGGCAGGGACGGGCACGGCGGTGACGCCCGGTCAGAGCTCCGGTCTGACCCTGCTCCTGCTCCCCCGGAGCCACTCCCGGGTCTGACCCCATTCCAGGGTCTGATCCCGCTCCAGGGTCTAGATCCCGCTCCAGGATCTGATCCCACTCCAGGGTCTGACCCCATTCCAGGGTCTGATCCCACTCCAGGGTCTGACCCCATTCCAGGGTCTGATCCCGCTCCAGGGTCTGATCCCACTCCGAGGTCTGACCCCATTCTAGGGTCTGACCCCATTCCAGGATCTGATCCCACTCCAGGATCTGATCCCATTCCAGGGATCTGATCCCATTCCAGGGATCATGATCGCACTCCAGGGTCTGATCCCGCTCCAGGATCTGATCCCGCTCCAGGATCTGACCCCATTCCAGGATCTGACCCCATTCCAGGGTCTGATCCCGCTCCCGGATCTGCCGCCGCTCCTGCTCCCCCAGAGCCGCTCCAGTGCATCCCAAGGGCCCGCATGGAGCCGAAGCCGGGCCCAGGGCCGGCTGCCCGGCCCATCCCATCCCGTCCCGTCCCCTCGGTTCCGCCCCGCACTCAGGGCCGGCAGTGGCAGCAGCGCGGGGCGGGCCCGCTGAGGGGCCGGGGCCGGGGCCGGCACTGCCCCCGCCCCGCCGGGCCCGAGCCCGGGCCGCGCCCGCCGCCGCACGGCCCAGCCCCGCTGCCGCCCGGAGCCGCGCCGGACCCCGCTCCCGCCCGCCCCGGCCCTGCCGCCGCCGCACCATCACTTTCTCCGCCCGGAGCTCTGAGGCGGGGCTGGTTCAGTGCCAGCAGTGGCCCCGCCATCACCTGTGTCATCGGCCCCGGCATCTCCCCGGCTCCCGGGGCCGTCCCGGGGTCCCGGCCCCGCCGCGCACCGCCAGGGCCGCCCGGCCGCCATGGCGTGGCTGGAGGTGGACCGGGCCTTCCTCCGCTCGCCGCGGGGCTCGCTGAAGATCTCCCGCACGGTACGGCCGGGGGCAGCCCTGGGGCCCGCGGGCAAGGCCCGAGCCGGTGCTGACCCCCGGCCCCTCCTGTCCCGCAGCTGGTGGCGCTGGCCGCCCTCTTCTGCTTCGTGGCCGCGGAGTCACACGAGGCCTACGCGGCGCTGGCCGGCATGGAGGCGGGGATCACCGTCCTGTTCCTGCTGCTCTACCTGCTGAGGCTCGACGCGCGGATTCGGGGCCTCTCCTGGCCGCTGGCTGTGAGTTCCCGTGAGCTGCGAGTACTGGTGAGTACTGATGGCTGTGAGTACCGATGTCCCCTGGCCGTGAGTATTGATGGATTCTGGCTATGGGTACCAGTGTCCTCTGGCTCTGAGTATTGATGTCCCCTGGCTGTGAGTATTGATGTTCCCTGGCTATGGGTACCAGTGTCCTCTGACCACGAGTACCAATGTCCCCTGGTTGTGGTCCCGCTGTCCCCTGGCTGTTGTGGCCGCTGGGTAAATAGGAAGGATCACCTGTCCCAGGGGACATTGTCAGCTGGCTCAGTGATTGTTTCTGTACACGTGAGTCAAGGCCCAGTGTTCTGTGGAGGTTGAGGCAGTTTTTCCTAAAGGAGCGTTCTGTTCCATCAGTTCCTGGATGGCTGTGCTGGATCCGATAACAGCCCCTCCCAGTACGGGCACTGTTTGCCTTGCTGTGTAACACCTTCACATCACAAATTAGTCACACCCTTTCACTCAAATACTAACAAGTTCTCCTCTTACCTCACTTTTGTACGTGTATTTGCTGCTTCAGTCTATGAGTTGTAGCCAAGTTGCAAAAATTTGACACAAAAACAAGAGAAGAAAGGTAAAATGAGGAAGTTTTACTAGAAACGCTCTTCTTACCATCAGACCACTGGGTGTCAGTGTCCTCTCACATGGATATTGCTGTAACTGTTTTCATGGCAATGCAGCCGTTTTTAACCATCCCTTCTGTGTTGGGAACTCTCCACGTCCTCCTTCAGGCCTGTATTTCAGAATAAATATTTTGCTTCCACTGGCTGTTTCAGGATGTTTTGAACTCGGTGATTGCAGCGTTGTTCCTCCTCGTTGTGTCCTTGTTCGCAATAATAATCAAGACCAACAAAGGGACATTGGCTGGAGGAGTAAGTAGGAGCATTGTTAATGAATTTCAGTTCTTACAGTGCAGTGATTTGAACCTCTTGGTACTCACGTTGTGGTAGGGCCATGCAAACTGTCTTGGAAGAACACTCTCAGCAGTAGCAAACAAGGTACATTCAGTGTATCTCACTAAAAGAAAATAATCCTCACATCACTGGTTATTTAAAGATGATGCAACACTTGGGAATTACTGCAGAGAAGTACTAAAACACTGAAAATTTCTAGAGTTTTGAAGTAACCTACATTTGCTAGCATAGCTTGAAATCCTGAGTGGGAGAAACCCTAGCTCTTTTAGGACTGTCCAGTTTAGTTACACTAGTTGAGAAAAAATGCCAAGAGTCCTGCTAAAAAGAGTTGAAACTTTAACAGACACACTGGCACCTCCCTCGTGGCATGTACATTGTTTTTTCTGACACAAACTGAGGAATTCTGTCAGTTGAAAAGAGGTTTTGCTCATACTATGATTGTAAGACTTTTGTGTTCTTAAGATCAAACCAGTTAAATACTTTGAGTAACTGATATTTTTAATTCAAATGGCAACTAACATAGTTAACCTTAATAAACAATAAGGAGGGGAAGAAAGCCCCTCAGTTTTGAAAGACTCTAGAAGTACAAGATAAGCTGAAATGTGTCAAACAACCAAAAGAAACCTATAACCTTCCACAGAGGTCTTTGAAACTCAGTTTAGGAGATGATGAGGGGAAAAGATGATGGCTTCACTGCCAATGACATCCTAAGCAAAAAGGAGACTTTCTGACAGAGTGACTGTGCTGGAATATAATTTATATTCTGAGTTATGATGT
>NW_024879450.1:0-62548 GCF_009819885.2 Catharus ustulatus
CAGAGGTAGAAAGGGAGGATCGGGAAGCAAAAGTAGAAACCGCAGATATACCACGAACCCCCTTAAGTGAAAGAACTCAGAGAGGGCGGTGGGAGGTAGAAAAAAAGAAAAAGGAAGAGGGTGCTCATTTAATGGTTCCGCTGCTTGAAGCAGTCGGGTCGCATGGGGAACGGGTCGTAGTGAAAGTTCCCTTTTCTCCGAATGATTTGCTAATCTGGAAACGATCAGCGGGGGCGTATCGGGAGGATCCTGAACGGACTGCGCGGGTGGTAAAGATGGTAATTAAGACTCAGAACCCGGACTGGAATGATTTACAAGTTTTGTTAGACACAATAATAGATTCTACTGAAAAGGAAATGGTGTTTAAAGCTATGACAGAGAAAGCACGAGAAATGATTAGGTTACGGCTTGCGGATGGTACAGTAAATGATTTAGTACCTAGGGAAGATCCAGAGTGGGATCCCAACTCGACGGGCGGGTCTCGGAGACTTAAAGCTTATCAGGAATTGTTAACAGAAGGAATACGGAATGGAATACCAAAAACTTTGAATTGGTCTAAGTTGTATTCGGTCAGGCAGGAAAAGAATGAGTCTCTGTCAACCTTTTTAGAGTGGCTTAAGGAGACAGCTCGTAGATACACTAATTTAGAAGTTGAAGGAGAGTCGGGAAAATTACAGCTAGCATTAATTTTTATGGGGTAGTCCCAGGAAGATATTAGAAAGAAACTACAGAAATTGGAGGGAGAAGATACTCGGAATTTAGATAAACTATTGGAAGTTGCGTGGAAGGTATATAATAATAGGGAAAAGGAAACGGCCAGGAAACAACAGGCTACTATGTTAGCAGTGTTACAGCAAGCAGCTGGAAAAAATATGAGAGGAGGGAGCCGAGGACGTGGACTAAGAGGGGGAAAAGGGATAGCAAGGAGGGGGAGGCCGATGAGTACGGGAGGACTTATGGGTCAATTGAATATGGGAAGAGGAAGAATGCAACTAGGGATAGATCAATGTGCTCTATGTAAAAATAGAGGGCATTGGAAAAATGAGTGTCCTCTCAACCAAGGAATGGATCTTGGGGCAGGAATTATAGCTAGTGGGGATGGAAATCAGGGAATGATGAATAATACAGGTGCTTTCCCGGGAAATCCACAAGGTGTCGCCCTAGCCTTTATGATGGGGAATTATCAAAATTCGAGTTGACTAGATGAGGATCTGAAAGTAGTAATGGAAGTAGATGGGGAACCGTTAGAATTTAGAGTAGATACGGGGGCATCATACTCAGCTGTTAACACTAAGCTAGGACCTTTGAGTGATTCTACTATCCAAGTAGTGGGGGTTACGGGACAAGTTGAGGAACGAACGTTTTTGCAACCATTAGATATAAAATTTGGGGGGAAAGAATTTGACCATCAATTTTTATATATGCCAAATAGCCCAGAATCGCTATTCGGGAGGGATCTATTGTCAATGTTACAGGCAAGGATAATATTTGAAAAAGGTAGAGTAAGATTGGAATTTCCCGAGGAGAATATTGCTAAGTTGTTCGTAATAAAAGAAGTTGAGGCAGCAGAAATACCACAAGAAATAGAGCAAGCTGTAGTACCATGGGTATGGGAAACAGGAGTACCTGGAAAATCAAAAGCGGCACAACCGGTCGTAATAGAACTAAAGGAAGGAGCCTCCCCAGTAAGGGTAAGACAATATCCTTTGAAATTGGAAGCACGAATAGGAATAGCACCCATGATTGAACAATTTCTTAGCTTGGGAATTTTACAGGAATGTGAGTCAGAATTCAATACTCCAGTATTCCCAGTCAGAAAGCCAAATGGTAAGTATAGATTAGTTCAAGATTTAAGAGCAATTAATAACATCACTAAAGATATACACCCAGTTGTAGCTAATCCGTATACATTGTTGACAGCTGTGTTGGAAAAGTTTAAGTGGTTCACAGTGATTGATTTGAAAGATGCATTTTTCTGTATCCCTTTGGCACTTGAAAGTAGGAAATACTTTGCCTTTGAGTGGGAGAGCCCAGACACAGGACGCAAGAAGCAGCTCACCTGGACGCGTCTACCACAGGGATTCAAAAACTCACCAACTATTTTTGGAAATCAATTGGCTCGAGAGTTAGAAGAATGGAAGACGACTCAGGTAAAAGAACCACCTTTCTTATTTGCTCTCCTACAATATGTTGATGACATCTTTATAGCTTCCACAGAAAAGGATGTTTGCCTCAGACTCACTATTGGATTACTTAATATGCTGGGACAAGCTGGATACCGAGTATCGAAAGAAAAAACTCAGCTGGTAAGGACCCAGGTAATTTACCTAGGCTGCGAAACTTCACAAGGGGTGCGAAAGTTGGGAGTTAATCGAATACAAGCAATTTGCACCATACCCACACCACAAAATCCGCAAGAGTTACGATCCTTTTTGGGCATGGTGGGGTGGTGCCGCTTGTGGATCCCGGAATTTGGACTAAAAGCAAAACCCCTGTATGAGGCAGCCAAAAGCCCTGTGTTTCAGTGGGGACAAACGCAAGAAAAGGCATTCCAGAGTTTGAAACAAGCCTTAAAGGAAGCCCCAGCACTAGGATTGCCAGATCTTACAAAACCTTTTCAACTATACGTAAATGAGAGACAGAGACTGGCAATAGGGGTTCTCACCCAAAAACTGGGCTCATGGAAGCGCCCGGTAGGGTACTTCTCAAAACAGCTAGACACTGTAAGCACCGGATGGCCTGGTTGTCTTAGAGCTGTGGCAGCAACAGTGCTCCTAATTCGGGAAGCCAGAAAATTGACTCTGGGAAAAAGGATGGAAGTATTTGTTCCCCACATGGTCATTGCAGTTTTGGAACAAAAAGGGGGGCATTGGCTCTCGTCAAGCCGCATGTTACAATACCAGGCACTTCTCCGAGAACAGGACGACATTGAATTAAAAACAACTAATCATCTTAACCCAGCAGAATTTCTTAGGAGCAGCAGCCAGGAAGAAGGAGGCGAATTGACGCATGATTGCGTGGAAATCATTGAACAGGTGTATGCCAGCCGGAAAGACCTGAAAGATGAGCCTTTGGAAAATCCGGAATGGGAACTGTTTACAGACAGATCCAGCTTTGTGGAAAACAGAACCAGGTATGCGGGATACGCAGTAGTGACTTTGACACAAATAATAGAAGCTCTAGCTTTAACCCCGGGAACTTCAGCCCAGAAGGTCAAGATACAAGCTCTAGTAAGAGCCTTAGAATTGAGTCAAGGGAAAAGAGTAAATATTTGGACTGATTCAAAATATGCCTTTGGAGTAATACATGTACATGGAGCTCTGTGGAAAGAAAGAGGACTGTTAAATTCTCAAGGATCAGAAATTAAGCACAAAGAACAAATATTAGCACTATCGGAAGCAGTGCATAAACCTCAGGCAGTAGCAGTGATGCATGTAGGAGGACATCAAAACGAAGAAGGAAAGGCGTTCCAAGGAAACCAGTTGGCTGACAGAGTTGCCAAACAGGTTGCCCGAGAGGTATGGACACAATTAGCTTTATTACCAGCACGATTTAACCCTGCCACTTCCTTTCTTGAGCAGAAACCATGGTATACACATGAAGATGAGAAACTTGCTCAATTTCTCCAGGCCCAGAAGAATGAAAAAGGATGGTATGTCACAGCTGTAGGTCAGGTTGTATTGCCAACAAAGGTAATGAAAACAGTTTTAGAAATCGAACATAACAAGTGCCATTGGGGGGCAGAAGCATTAGTACAATTCTTAAAACATGAGGTGATTTCCAACCAGATGTTAACAATGGCAAAACGGATTAACGCCACGTGTCCAGTCTGTATTAAAAACAATCCAGTGACACGAAGGCAAATACAACTAGGAAAGTTACGAGTAGGGCCGCAACCAGGAGACTATTGGCAAATAGATTTCTCAGAGCTACCAAAAGCACAAGGGTACCGTTATTTACTGGTGTATGTGTGTACTTTTTCAGGGTGGCCGGAAGTTTTCCCATGCAGGACTAACCAGGCAAAGGAAGTAATTAAAAGCTTACTACGAGAGATTATTCCTAGATTTGGGATCCCATTAGGAATGTCCTCAGATAGGGGACCTCACTTTGTAGCTGGAGTAGTCCAAGAGGTAGCCAGAGTATTAGGGATAGCTTGGGATCTCCATACGCCCTGGAGACCACAATCTAGCGGCCAGGTAGAACGGATGAATCAGACATTAAAAGGGCAGATTAAGAAAATTTGTCAGGAAGCGAAGATACAGTGGCCTCAGGCACTACCTCTAGCCTTGCTAAGAATCAGGATTAAACCCAGAGAAAAGATAGGAGTAAGTCCATACGAAATTTTGTATGGCAAACCATATCATGCTGCAACCTACAAAGGGGACCCTCACTTAGTAGGAGATCAAGTATTGCTAAGTTACATTTTGTCTCTAAATAAAGTCCTTACAGCGCTGCGAGGAGCATTGCAGCGGAACCGGCCTCTGCCCTTGGAAAATCCTGTCCATGACATCCAGCCAGGAGATCAAGTATATGTGAAGAACTGGAATACAGAACCCTTGAAAGAAGTATGGGGCGGTCCTCACCAGGTGATCATGACTACCTACACGGCAGTGAAAGTCCAAGGGATCGAGAATTGGATTCACTACACTCGAATCAAGAAGGTCCCGTCAAGATGGGAAGTACAGCCTCTGTCAGCAACAAAAATGGTGTTCAGGGCAAGGCCTTAGTTCTTTTAACATTAGTCTGCATAATGCAGGTGGGAGAAGCGTTTGTTAAAATCATAGTTCCAGAGCCAGATGTAATAGTGCCGGAAGGTGCGGGAGTAAATTTTACCTGTCTGTTTTCTAGCAACCAGAGAGCTGGATTAAAAGAAGTACAGTAATTTCACGAATACAAGCCGCACCAATTTGACTAAGATTTTGCTCCTAAACCGGAAATGCGGCTAATAATCAGGAGCGGCTAATACAACCTCAGAAGTGCCTGCCAGAGTGCTGAGCCGAGCAGCTGCAAAGTCGGCATTTTGCGATTGTTACAAATCGCTACTCTGTTGCACCGCGGGTGGAGCCTGGCTCCCTGCAGGCAGTACGGGGGGCGGGGAGAGAGGCGGGAGAGCTCTCTTTCCTCCTCTGCCACAGCCCAGGGGAGAGACGGGGGGGGGCCCGGCGCCGCCATTGCCGCGGCCTGGGGAGGAGAGGGGGGACCCGGGCCGCCCCTACCGCGGCCCGGGGAGGGGGGGGGAAGCCCGCGCCGCCATTGCTGCGGCCCGGGGAGGGGGGGGGAAGCCCGCGCCGCCATTGCTGCGGCCCGGGGAGGGGGGGGGAAACCCGCGCCGCCATTGCTGCGGCTCGGGGAGGGGGGGGGAAGCCCGCGCCGCCATTGCTGCGGCCCGGGGAGCCGACGGGAGCCCCGCGCAGCCATTGCCGCGGCTCGGGGAGCCGACGGGGTGCTTTGTCCCCGCCCGCCGCCGCCGCGGCAGGAGCGGGGAAACTCCGTCCCTGCCCGCCGCCAGCGCCACGGGCGCGGGAAAGCTCCGTCCCCGCCCGCCGCCGCTGCCGTAGGAGCGGGGGAAGCTCCGTCCCTGCCTGCCACCGTGGCAGGAGCAGCGCCGACCTGGGGTGACCAAGCCCAGTGGCAGCGGCGGCCGGCCCCAAGCTGCAGCACCGGGCTGGGCCACCTGGCCCCGTCAGCGGCCCCTAGCGGGCCGAGCCTGCACAGCCTTAGCTCAGCCAGTAAACGCCGCCCTCCCGCAGTTCTGTTACTAATTGCACGCGGGTCCTCGCTGCGAACGACAGAGCGGCTTATATTCGGGTGCGGCTTATCTATGGACAAAAACCAAAATGTTTGCCAACACCCAGTGATGCGGCTTATACTCAGTGCGGCTTGTATTCGTGAATTTACTGTAAATGCAGCCTGGAAACAAATCACCACAGATGAAGTATTTACAGAAGGGATCGTGACACTTTGGGATATGGAACAGCAAAGAGGTAGCACCACATTGATGATATCTCATATGCAAGCTGATCAGGTAGGACAATTCTCATGTGTTGTGTGGATTAGAGAAAGCTTTGACTACGGAAAAATAAATGTAGATATTCTAAAAAAGAATAGGAGAGTACGACAGGTGACAGAAGTTGGAAAAACACAACAAGAATTGGGACAAGAAAACTTAGTAGTGGGATTAGTTAGAGATTTTGGGCAAGTACAAAATACTACATCCATCACTGCATGTTTACCTTTACCTAAAGCGGCGGGAGATCCAATACCATGGGGCATCATTCCCGTTGGGGAAATGCCTCCAGTGACCATAAATGGGACAAAAAGATGTAATAAAGTAATGCAGAACCATACTAAGATAATAGAGGAAACTTATACAGTTCGAGGGCAATGGTCATCGCCGGGACGAAGGAGTGAATGCCTAAAATTACCAAATGCAGTTTTTTCAAAAATTGGGCGGTTCAAGGATGTAGGATGGTGTTCTTATGACATAAAGAAAAAAAGACAAAAACCAGTCACTGAATATTCTTATGAGATAGTATGTCAAGAAGGGAGGGAAGAATGGGAACAGTGGAAAACGATTTGGGGTCCCAGCTTGTTAGAATCTTATAGCTACATAGGACCAGTACATTGGTGTATCGAATGGTCAGGCCAAAGGGAACAAAAACATTTAAGAATGCTAGGGACCGAAGCAGTAAGACGGGATCGAATGACCCCTACACCTAGCTGGAATTGTAGCAAAATCATCACATGTGATACCCCTGAATCCCAAATTGGTTTAGTGCCAGTCCGGATACTACTAAAATGGGGCTGTGAATGTCAAAGATATAATCATACAATAACAGGAGAAATAAAGGGGGCTTGGAAAGATTGTCAGGCGACTACCGTCAGGAGTCCAGGGCATTCGGTGTGGGTAATGGGGCACGGACAATGGACTACCCATATGCCCATTAACGGCCCAGTCACGCAGATTACGTTAGGGGTCCCTACGCTCTGCCCTCTCTGGAAACAGTCTAAATTAACACAAAGAGAGATACAGCCACGAACAAAGAGAGAAACAAATGAGGTGGCAGAAGAACTAGGATTGGGAGATGAAGATGAGTGGCATGAACCCTCATCAGGAGTTAAATTTGGATGGGTACTGGAATCCCTGTTTGCACAAATTTCTACATATAGAAACTGGGAGATGCTGTATAAATTATTGGGACAAACTGAGAGGTTAGCCGCAGTTACAAAGAAAGGATTTAGGGATCTAAACTTACAGTTGCAAGCAACAACAAGAATGACAGTCCAAAATAGAATGGCATTAGATTTGCTCTTATTAAAAGAGTACGGAGTCTGTGGATACCTCCAAGGAAAGGTTGATCATTGCTGTGTACATATCCCAAATGTCACAGAAGAAGTAGAAAAGGATATAAGTCAATTGGAACAAATTGAAATAAAAGTGCATGAAGTCCAGGAAGAAGCTGAACATAATTGGGTAGGAGCACTATTTAGCTCCCTAGGAATCCAGGTCTCTGGTTGGATATCATCAATTGTACAATATGTAATAATGATTGTATTGATTATTGTAGTCTGCATGATTATGTATAGATGTCTTTTAGGAATGATTGCTAGAGAAGGAACTCATACTCGACGTGTCATGAGAGCACTAACCCGGAAAGAAGTAATCTTACCAAGTCAAAGAGAAGACTCACCATCCTACTTAGAAACCATTACCTGAAGAATTGAGCATCCTTGCAGAAATCTGAAGAATGCTCAAAAGGGGGGAGTTGATACCGAAAATAACGAGAAAAGAGCTAATGTAGATATAGCAATAGCAGTAGTTATGCTAAGGCTTAGAAAGCAACAGTTCACAAGCAGGCCCTGGGAATGTACTAAGAACCACAAACTGATAATTAAAGAATCTAGTAGGGCATGCAGAACACAGCAAAACTAATAATTAAAGGATCTAGCAGGGCATGTAGAACACAGTAAAATAAATAAATTATAAAGGTTAATGTATAATCAATGATAAAGGGTTCTGGTGGTGGGATGACAAGCAAGGGGGATTAAAGGGGGGTAACCTATAGTTTTGAGTAGACAAGCGTGTAGAATTTATGACTTTTTAGAAATAATATCTATGGGATTTACGTAACTGTATTGTCTTGAAGAATATGTACTATTGTACTATTGTATGTAAATCACTTTGTAAAGGGTATAAAAACCTGTCGGAAAAGGGGAATGGTGGGCTCTGAATTTGGACACTAGTCCTCAGACCCCAGGGCCCTCAATAAAGCACCGCACTAAACAACCTAGTTGTTTCGTGTCTCTCTGTCGGGCAACAGTGGGGCAGCCAGGGGATGACAACAGCCTGCAGGGACAGAGGCACAGGGCAGGGACACCGTAGGACAGCCTGGGCTGCACAGGGCAAAGGGATGGGCAGCAGCTGAAAGGCCCTGCCAGAGCCAACTCCTGCAGCACTTTGGCCATGGCTGCTGGCCCTGGGCCTGAGGCCAGCAGGAAAGGACAAGTGAGCCTTGCTGTGCTGGGGCCTCATTGCCTCCTTGTCCCTGCTCAGCAGCCTGGCAGGGGCCACCCCATGGTGCTGCCCTTGGCATTGCACATCCCCAGAGCCCAGTGCCCCGGGAAGAGCCCTGAGCAATGAGGGAGGGACAGGATGTGCCTTGGCAGGGTCTGGGGCTCAGGCCTTGGCCCTTTGCATTGCTGAGACACATCCAGGTTTTCTGAGCATCAGAGACACCTTTCCCTTGCTTGTCCCCACCTGTCATCAGTGCCTGCAGTGTTCTGCTACAACTGGAACCTGGGTGTTGGAATTCAAAATGCAACGAAATTCTCAGGACATTGGGCATGTAAGTAAAATCTTAGAATTAAAATTCTTTAGTAGAGATAGGTGTAGATATAGAATTTAGGATATTGGAAAAAAAAAGTTGATACAAAGTTAACATGGAGTTTTAGAGTGCAATATTGTAAGTTTGTGTGTTGTGGTATTGTTGCCCGACAGAGAGACACGAAACAACTAGGTTGTTTAGTGCGGTGCTTTATTGAGGGCCCTGGGGTCTGAGGACTAGTGTCCAAAGTCAGAGCCCACCATTCCCCTTTTCCAACAGGTTTTTATATCCTTTACAAAGTGATTTACATACAATAGTACAATAGCACATATTCTTCAAGACAATACAGTTACGTAAATCCCATAGATATTATTTCTAAAAAGTCATAAATTCTACACGCTTGTCTACTCAAAACTATAGGTTACCCCCCCTTTAATCCCCCTTGCTTGTCATCCCACCACCAGAACCCTTTATCATTGATTATACATTAACCTTTATAATTTATTTATTTTACTGTGTTCTGCATGCCCTACTAGATCCTTTAATTATTTATTTTGCTGTGTTCTGCATGCCCTACTAGATCCTTTAATTATCAGTTTGTGGTTCTTAGTACATTCCCAGGGCCTGCTTGTGAACTGTTGCTTTCTAAGCCTTAGCATAACTAGGTATAACTGGGTAAGAAGGTTCACACTGAAGTATGAGTCAAAAAGATGAAATATAAATATCTCTGTTTACAGTGTTTTATAAGTTAATATGTCCTTTAAAGACCTTGTAATTGTAAGTCCTGTGACTTCTATGCCATGCTGTTACCATCCATAAGACAAACTTACCCTTTCTGCCTGGATAGAAAATAAAAAAAAATAAACCACACTATCTAAAGCAACTCAAAAGTCCCATCTCTCTGCTTCATTCAGAAAAAAAAAAAAAATCTGCACAAAAAAAATATAACATAAAACAATAAGCCCATACTTTAAAAATATATTATAAATACAAAAAACCACACTTTAAAAATGTAATGTAAAAACAATAAATCTGCACCTGGGGGCACTTTCTCAGTCATGTCCCTCAGTGGGACCCATTACAACTTGAGGAAACTTTGGCCTTTAAATCTGACTTTGAATTCTTGAGAGGTTTCTTTACCTCCTTTACCCTATTTTTTCCTACCTGACATCATTGTCATCAATTTTCTGCTCTAATTCAACCCTTGGGAAGCTTTCTCCTTCATGTTTATCAGTGGGATTCACTAAAAGTAGGAGAAATTTTGGAGTTTGAATCTGACTTGGAATTCTTGAGAGGTTTCTTCAACAAACTTAGAGATTGATATTCAGGGACTCAGCCCAAAACCTGAGGGGGTCATTAAAGTCCTTGTGCTGTGTCTGTGCTGCTGAGATGGGCTGGGCTCTTGGCAAAGGCAGCGCTGCAGAGAGTGAGCCAGTATTTCCCAAATACTATTTTGAGATCCTTGGCAGCACCAAATGCACCATGGGACTCATTGGGATCAAACAAGTCCTGACAAACCATGGCTCTGCCTTGATTTCCCTCTGGTCCAGTGCAGTTCATTATGGTGGTTTTCAACTCCTGCTATGGAGAAATATTTCAAAGATCTTCTAAGAAATATTCATTGTTTAAAGGGTGTATTTCATTACTGTTCTCTTTGGAGCAGGAAGTGATTGCAGCATTCAGTGATTGATATTGATCCAGGGTCTCTCCTCAGCAGGTCTGGCCTGCTCAGAGAAGCTGTGCCTTGAGGTCTGACCCAGTGTGGACAACCTTGCTCCACATTCCCCAACCCCATCCTGCCTGTCCTCCCTCATCTGGGACCTGCTTTGTTTGGAGAACCGGCTGCACTCAGACAAACAGGGGCTCTCCTGGGTTTTTTAAGCAATCTAAAACTCCAGAGTTTCCCCACTGAAAACAGACACACTCCTCAATGTGTGCCAAGCCCAAGGTGCCACCAAAGAGGTTCCTCATCCTCAAGGTAGAACCCTGCAAGGAATGTTTGAGACCTTTGGACTCCTTGGTTCCATGAGATTCGTTGGTGTCCCCAAGGTCTCCTTGGTTCCATGAGCCATCACAATATCACAACACATCCTTGGTTCCATGAGGTTCCTGCAGCAGGACTTCCCCTATGGCCCAGCAGAGCTCATCTGTTCTGTCCATCAGCTGGGGCCATCACTCAGGGCATCTTCCCCCTCTCAGGAATTGATGAGATAACCCAGGCCGGACATCTGTCCTGTCCTGAGTTCTCTCTGGTACCAGGCAGGTGGAATTCCCAGCTGACCATGAACATCTTGCCTTGAGAGCAGACTGAAGGGAGATAAGCCTTGAATTTCTGAGTGACACACACTTCACTTTAAAACTATAAAAGCTTTTAAAACTATAAAAGCTGCACAAAACTTTCACCAAGCAGAAATCTTCTGCATAGTCCCTGCAAACAGGTAGGGCTTCTCCCCCAGGTCTGGATGCATCTTGGTGGTTCCTTTTCTGGAAGCTGAGTGAAAGGGCTCCATGTGTACTCCCTCATCAGTTCGGTGGTAAGTTATATTGACTCCTGATCTCTGCGATTTCTTCACGTGCTGTAACTTTATTGTGCACTGTGTTTGTATCTACCTGTACTTTTGTTTTTCCTGTGCAGTAAGTAGTCCATTTAAAGTCTGTTGTCTTTTAAGCTTGAGTCCATTCAGTAAATAATTCATTGTATAATAGACCTAATCAACCACACTAAAAAACTTGTGAACCAGAGCAATTTGGGGTGCAGGTCGCCTGAAACCGAACTACTGCCAGAAACGTGAGCATAAGGCAGGACTTGTCTAAGCTTTCACACCATTCAAAACATATTTCATTAAAAAACAACAGCAGAGAAGATCTTTTGCTCCCATTTATTCTTTTCCTGTTTATAGATTGATATCAGCAATCTCCAGTTGGCATTGATCCCCAGTCTCTCCTAATGCAGACCTAATAGATATGAAAATCATCACCCTTTAAGGCTGACAATCAATCACACTCTGTCCCTACCCCAACCCCACCATTTCCCTCCTGCAACCCCTGAGACTCAGAGCAGCCTTGTTTAAATCTGAGGTTCCTCCACTCCAGGCTGTGAAGCAAAAATCAAAGAGTTGAGAGCTTAGCTGAGGAACAGAATCTATACATATAATGACTATTAATGACTATAGTAGAAGCAGTGTAGAAAGTAGCTGAGCCAGTAGAGATAAGAAAATAAATCATTTGTTTGTTTTTGTTTTTTTTGTTTGTTTCAAGTTGCCTGTTGGGATATTCTCAAATTGAAGGAACCATAACTGCACCTGGCCCCGAAACCAGCCAGAACCAGGCTGGGGAACTTGAACTGTGGCCAAAAGGCCAGAAAACCTAGGAACAAGACAAAGGTGAAAAGTTGAAGGCAAGGAAGACTACCTGACTTCATCTTAGCAGAACACTGACCCATTTCAAACACCCACCGACCCATTTGAAGGAAAGAACTGCACCAATGTAAAAGGACATTGAGCTAATTTTAATACAAAGTGAGGTTAGGCAGGGTTAGGTAATGTAAATGTATAGGTGTATTGGGTAATTATATGAATGTGTAAGGCTTCTGTGGATAAAAAAAGGCTAGAGTCCTGTGTACTTCACACATCCCTGTTGGAGATTTCCATCAGGTGTCCCTGGCATCGTAATAAACATACCACTTTCTAACTTTAACTGGTAAGAGAGTTTTTGTCTCTGGATCATTTTGGTGATCACAGCAGAACTCATCTGCTGTGAGAACAGGCTGGGCTTTGAACTTCTCTGGTGCTGCCAGGACCTTCCCAGCAAGAGCTCTGCTCCCTAACTACTCATCATGGGAACAGATAAGACCTGTATTTGGACTGCAGACGAAACAATATGTCTAAATCTATACTGGGTAGACTGTAAGGTGTATGCTTGACTAAAAGGCATCTCTGATAAGTCACAGAAGATGTTCTGCACTCAGGACAAGCCTGTGTAGTTTTGCTTTCAAGCATCAGGAGGGTGTAGTGGCCAGTGTAAGGGTTTGTTGTGTCAGGGAACCAACTAGAAATTGCAGGGATGAACTGGACAAATCCTTGTTTATTGCTGCTGATTTTATTGCTGGTGTATTAATAATGGTTATTTTGATTGGGTCCTGACTGTTTGACTTTGTGTGCGATTGGTGAAACGTACTTGGTACTAGTCAAGTGGGAGTTGGGATTGGTATTTTTGTTTTTGGGCGACTGAAACAGCTGGAGAAGGGCAAAGCAATTGGGGTGACCATTTAAAATTGCTGCATGCTGTGTGTTGTGTTGAAAGAGGTGAATACTTTGTCCCTTGATAGAGAGATACCCTTCCCTGCAGTTATTTGGACTTTGGGATGTGGGTTGTGCGTGGGGAATTCCTGGTGGCAGGGGAAGGTATTCCCTGTAACACTTGGTGTTCGGGCTTAACCAGTCCTCTGCTACTGCTGTTCATTGTGTATTTTAGAGTAAGATTGCCGTCTTGTGACAAAAGTTATAATCGCAACAAACTGGTAATTTTGCTCCGTGTTTCCTGTGTTGTTACTTTGCCTGTTGTAGTTTGCTGACAGAAGTGGCTGTTGAAGCTCGAGCCCAAGCTGAAGGAGCCCGGCTGTCCAGGAAAGCTCTTTCTAGGTGGTTTCAGCTTGAGCCAGGAGAGTTTTTGAATACAGAGGGGGACTGGATTGCTGTAAGGCAAGAGGACAGTAGAATAGATAGGGTATTTTGGGAGGAGTATACTCGAGCCAAAATAGTCCTCATTTGGCTTTTGACCGGCAACTACCCCAAGCTGAGAGAGGACTTAGAAATCCATTGGAGTGGGGGCAAGTGGGAGTAATTCCATGTTTTGTGTATGGGCTGACAATCTTCCACTGGGAACTGGAATGGCATTCAGTTTGGGTTTTTCTCCGTTGTAAGACATGTGAGAGTAGGTGCTATTGCATATCTTACAGGCAGAGACCTGTGTGCCCCGAGTGTCTACTGGAGCTGCCGCAGTATTATAAGTGGGAGGCAGCGCATGATAAATGTGAGACAGTAAATTTAACCTGTGGAAAAGATCATTTCGTCCTCAAGGACTGGGACATTTTTGAGGAAGGTTGGGAGAGGATGAAAGAATGGTGTGAGTCTGGCAAGACAAATTAAAGGAACTTCCTTCCTTCAGGGGTGTGTCCCTGACCCTTGGGAATTCAAGATATAAGGGGATGGTATTTGTGGACTGTCAGAGTTATAGTGTGGTGGTTTAAGCATATTTTAAAATGTGGCTAGAAGAATAGAAGGGATCCCCCTCCCTCAGTGGTTTGGACTGGATCCTTGAGAATTTCTGAATCCTGTGATCTATTGGATAGAAAGAGGAAACTATCAGGTTCATCTAGAAGGAATACACAGAACGTCAGCAGAGAAATTGGTAGGTTTGGACTGGAAACAGCCTGACCAACAGGGTCTGGACGTGCCAGAGAGAAGAGGAATAGCTTGCATTTGCAGGTGTTATGAGGCTTTGGGGGCTTCTAGAGATTGGCACCCTGCATGGTTACTGTTACAGTGTAGGACTTGTGAAAAACGTTGGTATTGTTCCTCTGAGAGACAGCAAGGTCTATGCCCTCAGTGTAAATAGAGACATCCTAACCAAGCCGATTTTGAACCTAGGATTCTAAAGTTTGTGTGTGGAAAATCACATTCAATACCTGCAACTTGGGCGTGCGTGTGAGAAAAAGATTGGGAAAGAACTGTGAGGCCGTGTGGAGAGAGATTTGAGTGGAAACAGGATAAGACAAGAAGGAGGAGATAATGGGTGCTAGTCAAAGCAAGGAGATTTCTATGGTTGGTCTTTTAGGCTGTAAGAGTTAGTAGGGTATGGGGACACTGAAAATAGGCTAAGTTTGAACAACTTTCACAGTCATATCCCTCAGTGGAATCTATTAAAATTTGAAGAAACTTTGGTGTTTCAATTTAACTTTGAAATCTTGAGAAGTTTTTTTTAACACACACTGAGGGACTTAATCTGATGAAAACAACAACAAAGCCCCAAGAGACTCATTAAAATCTTTGTGCTTTGTCTGTGCTGCAGAGCTGGGACTGGCTCCTGGAACAGAGGGAGATACTGGCAACCAAGAAAAGCTTTAAAAAGACATTTCTGCTGAGGAGCAGCTCTTCTCCCAGCCCAGCAGGGCTGAGGGCACTGCCTGCAGGCACTGAGGAGACAGGAGCCAGGAACAGACAGGCTAAAGGCAATCAGGACTGGGAAGACATTGAGCTGAGACTTCACTTGGCGAAACATCTTCACAGCCCTCAACATGGTGAGTCTGTGGGTGCAGGGCAATGTCCCCTGTGCTCCTGGAGGGATCTCCTGGAGCCAGCACAGCCCACAGCCTGGGGGATGTGTCAGGGCTGAAACTGGGGCTGCAGCCAGGGCTGCCCAGGGCTGTCTTGCAGAGCAGCTCCTGCAGCCCTCAGGGCTCTTGGCCAGCCCAGGGCATGTGCCACCTGCCAGGGACAGCTCTCAGCCTGCCTGGCATCTCCCCATGGACTGTGGGGAGAAGTTGGAGGTGGAAGGAGCCACCCCCATCAGGGCAGATTCCTCCTGCTGTGGAGATGGTGCTGCATGGCCAGGGCTGCTCTCAGCTTTCTCCTCAAGGGAAGGGAAAGGGGCTGTCAGGTGTGTCTGTGCCACTGAGACTCCTGCACTGTCCCACTGGGCATCAGCAGATCTGCCTCACATCTCCCTCACAAAGTGCCTCCTCACCCTCCTCTGCCTACAGACAGCAGCAGCAGCACCTTGGCTTGCAGCATCTCAGTTTGTCTGAGCTGTCCTTAAGGCCCTGGTGCCAGGGAGATGCCCCTGGGCAGTGCCCTGTGCTGGGAGGGGTGTGCAGGGCAGAGCTGAGCTCCAGGGCTGGGCTGGGCTCTGAGAGCACTGACAGGGACAAGGCTTAGATAGAGAGAAACAGATTCTAGTAGTCACAACTCCATGCATCAGCAGTGAACCAGACCAACCTTTGGTATCCCTCTCTCTCTCCATCTGCACACAGCAAAAAAGATTTCAGGGAAAAGTGTTTTAAAATTTGAGCCTTCAAATAGGCTACTTTTAAAAGTACATTGTACATGCTATCACCCTGAAATAGAGGGAGTTGAAATGATCAGAGGGCAGATGTGTGGGACCAGCAGTTCTGACTGCACTGGGGCACAGGGAGCGCTGTTTTCCCTCTGAGCTCCCCAGTGATCAGGCTGAGAGCAATGCTGAAAATGAGGCAGTAACTCAGCAGCAACAAATACCCAAACTCAAAAAAGTTTAGAAAATATCCCTCCCTGGAAGAGCAGTATGTTGATGGTATTCCAAAAAAATAGCATATAATTGAGTCAAAGATGCTAGTCTTAACTTGTCAATGTGGTCTTCCTACAGTCCACCCTGCCCAGAATGAAGAAATGTCCAACAGCAGCTCCATCAGCCACTTCCTCCTGCTGCCATTGGCAGACACACGGCAGCTGCAGCTCCTGCACTTCTGCCTCTTCCTGGCCATCTCCCTGGCTGCCCTCCTGGGCAACGGCCTCATCATCAGCGCCGTAGCCTGCGGCCACCACCTGCACATCCCCATGTTCTTCTTCCTGCTCAACCTGGCCCTCACTGACCTGGGCTGCATCTGCACCACTGTCCCCAAAGCCATGCACAATTGCCTCTGGGACACCGGGAACATCTCCTACTCAGGATGTGCTGCACAGCTCTTTTTCTTTCCGTTCTTCATTGGAACAGAGTATTTTTTTCTGACCATCATGTGCTACGACCGCTACGTGTCCATCTGCAAACCCCTGCACTACGGGACCCTCCTGGGCAGCAGAGCTTGTGCCCACATGGCAGCAGCTGCCTGGGCCAGCGGCTTTCTCTATGCTCTGCTGCACACAGCCAATACATTTTCCCTGCCCCTGTGCAAGGGCAATGCCATAGGCCAGTTCTTCTGTGAAATCCCGCAGATCCTCAAGCTCTCCTGCTCACACTCAAATTACAGGGAACTGGGACTTCTCGCTGTTAATGTCTGTTTTGGTTTTGGCTGTTTTGTGTTCATTGTTTTCTCCTATGTGCAGATCTTCAGGGCTGTACTGAGGATCCCCTCTGACCAGGGACGGCACAAAGCCTTTTCCACCTGCCTCCCTCACCTGGCTGTGATCTTCCTGTTTGTCAGCACTGCTATATTTACCTACCTGAAGCCCCCCTCCATCTCCTCCAAATCCCTGGATCTGGCCCTGTCATTTCTGTACTCAGTGATGCCTCCGGCCCTGAACCCCCTCATCTACAGCCTGAGGAACCAGGAGCTCAGGGGTGCCTTGAGAAAATTAATGACTCTGTATTTTCAGAAGCATTAAACCCTTTCCTGCTGCAGAGCCTTTTGAATATAACTCTTTCTAATTTCTGCCTTTTCCCCCCTATTCGATTGTTCTTTCTATGGTAAATTTTCCTATTGTTTTATGCTTCTTAAAAAATTCTATAGTATTACTCTTTCATTTCTATGTTATTATCTACCATTCTTTTGAAACACAAAGACTTGTAAGAGGTCTGTTCCCTGTGCATTTAAATAAAAATAAGTGCCTGCCCTGTCCTGTGTGTCCGGTATCCTTCCTCAGCCCTTCTCTGTCTCTGCAGGGCAGTGCCTGTGAGCAGAGGTGGAGGGAAGAGGCTCCCAGCACAGCAGCACAGCCAGGGACAATGGCCCTGGCTCTTCCCACACCTGCTCTTCCCAACTCCACCCTCTCCATCAGCAAAGGCATCTCCTGAGGGCAGGGCAGGAGGGCTTTGCTCTCCTCCAGAGCTGCTGTCAGCAATGTGCTCCAGGAATGGCCTGGCACAGCCAAGCCCAGTGCCTGGGGCAGAGGGGCAGTGTGCAGGGGGCACACAGCAGTGTCCTGGCACAGCCAGAGCTCCTGGCATGGACCTGAGGGAGCAGCAGAGCCCAGCCTGGGCTGTGTCTCTGTTCTGGGCACAGCCTGGGAAGTTGCCCCAAGCCAATTGTCCCACACCAGCCCCTGCAACCACCATAGCCAGCACTGGCCTCTGCCCCAGCTGCAGGAGGGTGTTTGTCCCTGCAGGGAGGGACACCAAGTGACCAGGCCAGCAGTCTGTGTTTGCTCTGTGCTGAGGAGATTTCAGCAGTGCATTGTGTGTATGTGGGGAGATGAACCTGAGTGAGCACAAACACCATCATCAGCACTCGTGGGTGGCACAGTTCTGGTGGCACAAACAGGGTCTTGAGGGCACTTCACTCTGGGAAACCATCTGAATTCATTCTGGGACTGCACAGAGAGAAACATCCTGGCAGGGAGGCTCTAGGAAAAGATGCTCAAGATAACCATGGACTGCACGGAGAGACATTGGGGTGCTGGGTCTGTGGGGACAAATCAGAGCTGCCTTCTTTCTGACCACCCTGAGGACCTGGACAGGGCTGTGCTGTGTTCTGGGCACTGACCTGGAACTGAGGGATGTGGAAAAGGCCTTTGGTGTCAGGGATGTTGACAAGGGTGGGCAGTGTCACTGTGAGACCTCTCTCAAACCCTTTGGAAAGGCCAGAGCCAGCCCAGAGGGTCCTGGGCACTTGGGAAGGGCAGACATGGAACCAGTCTGCAAACAGGGCAGGGAGGGGCACTGGCAGAGTCACACACTGCTCAGGCTCAGCAGGGAAGGGCAGGTGGCAAATCCTCCTGCAGCCATTCCAGGCACTGGCAGCACAAGGCAGGGATTGCAGAACCCCCGTGGGAGGGAAAAGAAGGGGATGTTGTGTGCCCAGACTTTAGCCAGGCCTGGGACATGCTCTGCTGTGCTCTCCTCAGAGCCAGACTGGAGAGAGCTGGGCTGCAGGAGTGGAACATGGGGTGGGTGGGAATTTGGCTGAAGCAATCAGGGTCAAATGTCATCCATGGCACAGAGTCCTCTTGGCAGCCACTCCCTGGGGACAGCCCTCAGTGACCAGCCCTTGAGCACCACTGTGGAACATTTCTATTACCTTTACAATGGCATGAAATGCACTTTTGTCTTGGTTTCAGTTCAAAAGCAGGCCAAAACCCCAATCTAATGTAGTGGTTTAGATTTGCCAGTTTCAGTATACTCATTTTCTGCTGTGAGATATGTTTAGGAGCAAAAGGAAGGCAATCCTAAAACTGAAAGGGTATAAAGAAAACTTTATTAACAACATAAAGAAATAATCAATTCAGAATAAAACATTCAGACCACCACTTCTTCCTCCTCCCACACCCCCTTCTCCTTCTTAACAAAAACATACAGAAACACTTGAGTCAGTTACCAACTTAAAAATAATCTTTTTCATTTCCCTCTAGGGAGACGAGTCTCCCATTGTCAGGTGATAGGGACTTCTCCACAAGAAGGCAAAAAACAGTTCTCTTGTGGCTTCGCCTTCCGTGAACAGCAGCTGCCTGGGAATCTGCAATCATGAAACTGCTCCCATCTTCACAGCCTTCCCAGAGCTGTGCTTATGGGCCATGTTAAACTCATGGGGTATTTACTTTTAAGAATGAACTGTTCAAAAGCAGTGGCTCTTTTCATCTCTCTTTCTCCCTGTTTATGCTTCATCCCCAGGAGCAGAGATGCCCTTCTTCCCTAGGAGCAAAGGGTCTTCAACACAGATGCCTTTGCTCATGATTTACAAGTCGAACACTCCAACTTCCCATGTCTTTCTCCACGGTTTGTAGGAATCTTTAGTGTAGTATAGTCCGTCCCCATAGCTTACAAACAAATTTTCATCCTAAATTCACAGCGTCTCCTCATTCTCCCTCCACCTAAAACCTGACTCTTGCGTCACTAACCTTGGTGTCTCCTTTCTGTTCTTTCTTCCTCTCACTCAAAGAAAAGTTGAAAGTCTGCAAGTTTTATCTGGGCATTAAAAAATGTAAGATCTCACACAGAAAATGCAGAGGCTGCAGCGAGGCCATGCTGGAGCTGTGCCAGCATCTCAGGACACTCAGACCCTGCTGAGAGGGGCTGGCCCAAGCCAGAAACAGCAGCAGCTGCTCTGGAAAGAGTGAGGAGGGGACAATTAGGATCTCAATCAGCCTCCCTGGGCTCAGCTGCAGCACCCACTGCCGATGGCCACCCCTCCTCCATGCCGGGACATGCCAGCCTCCCAAACAGGGGCGGCTCAGCCTTGCCCCCTGCCAGGCCCACAGGCCTGAAGTGGAGCCCCTGCACTCCTGCTGGAAGAAGAAAATATTCCCACATTTTGCTCACTTCAAAAATGTAAATTCACAAAGGCAGACCAAAACCTCCAATTGGTTTCCTAGGCTGTCAACAACCAAACTGGCCTCCAATTGGTCCCATCAACTCAAGGAGGAAGTCCTCAAAGAGAAAACTTCCATGGATGCCCTCTTCTAAGTGTCAATTAATGCAAAATTAGCATACTCATCTAGTAAAGTTTCTAAATTCTTCCCTGTTGGCCCCTGAATCTTCTGAAGTTTGTGTTTGATGTCCCCTGTGGACTGTCCTAAAAATAAATTTATTAATTGCGTCCCTTCCTCAGATCCAGGATCTAAAGGTGTATGGTGATGCATTGCCTCTCACTAATGATTTAAAAATTCAGAAGGGGTTTCAGAGGAAATCTGTTTCACTCCATACAGAGCAGAGCAATTTATAGGTTTTAGGGATTGATTTTCCTTTCTTTTATTATAAATGCTTGATAATTTTCTGATTTTTCCATCTTCTCTGGGTCATTCAAATTCCATTGTGGATCCTGGAGAGAGAAAAATTCCTTAACATCCTCTTGTCTTATTCTATGGAAGGCATCTCCTAGATCTGCTGTTTTCAAAATTAACTGCTTTTCTGTTTCAGTTAAAGCATCCAACAGTAACTGAGTGTCAGCCCAATCAGGTCTGTGTTGTCAGATTATAAATCTTAATCGTTTAGCAGTGCCTGTGGGATCACTTTTGTAAATCTTAGTTGCTCTTTCCCATGCCTCCAAACCAATAGCAGAAAAGGGTACTTTTATAAGCACCCTCTCTCCCTTGAGTCCTACTGTCTCTTCTAAAGGTGCTTGTATTCTTTGTTTTCTGTTCTGAGATGCTATGCTACCATTTGCGGGAAAAATCCTCGTCTTCACTACTAACACAATTTTCATTATCACTGTTAGGCAATCGGGGATATAATATAATGGTGAGGGAGGAGATGGCTCAGCTTGTTTCTTCTTTGAGGGAGCAGGAGCAGTGATAGGAGTTAATGAACCCTTTGAATCTTCCTTTTCCTCTGACTTTTCAGAGGGTGGTCTAAACAGGCCAATAATTCCTGTTCTTGTGTCTCTGTTTGATAAACTCTATCAGAATGAGTACAGCGTTGGTTTATTGAGCACACACTGCAGCATCGCTTAAGTTTCCCTCTATCAGCCTTACTGTCCTTCTCAAGAGCCAATACCAAGGGATCAGAAGGGGGTCTCATGCCACAATCTCTCTGCCACTCAGGATGATTCCTGAGAGAGAAAAACATATCTGCATATGTCACCTCCTCCTATTTCTGTTTTCTCCTTAAGAATAGCACCAGCTGCAATAAAATCTCATAGTCTCAAAGTTCCAGCCGGTGGCCATCTGAGACCTTCTCCCAGCTTATAAAGGGGCCACCATTGTGTTCAAAATTTGATCAAACTCCCCTTATTTTCAGTGTCCCCATACCCTACTAACCTCTTCCAAAATACAAACTAAAGGACTAGCCTTAGAAATCTCCTTGCTTTGACTAGTACCCATAATCTCTTCCTTCTTGTCTTATCCTGTTTCCACCCAAATCTCTCTCCACACAGCCTCACAGTCCTTTCCCAATCTTCCTCCCACACGCACGCCCAAGATGAAGGTACTGAATGTGATTTCCCACACACAAACTCTAGAATCTTAGGTTCAAAATCAGCTTGGTTAGGATGTCTCTATTTACACTGAGGGCATAGACCTTGCTGTCTCTCAGAGGAACAATACCAATGTTTTTCACAAGTCCTACACTGTAACAGTAACCATGCAGGGTGCCAATCTCTAGAAGCCCCAAAGCCTCATAACACCTGCAAATGCAAGCTATTCCTCTTCTCTCTTGTATGTCCAGACCCTCTTGGTCAGGCTGTTCCCAGTCCAAAGCTACCAATTTCTCTGCTGACGTTCTGTATATTCCTTCTAGATGAACTTGATCGTTTCCTCTTTCTATCCAATAGATCACAGGATTCACAAATTCCCAAGGATCCAGTCCAAACCACTGAGGGAGGATTCTAGCCACAATTTAAAATATGCTTTAACCACCTACACTATAACTCTGACAGTCCACAAATACCATCCCCCTTATATCTTGAATTCCCAAGGGTCAGGGACACACCCCTGAAGGAAGGAAGTTCCTTTAATTTGTCTTGCCAGACTCACACCATTCTTTCATCCTCTCCCAACCTTCCTCAAAAATGTCCCAGTCCTTGGGAACCAAATGATCTTTTCCACAGGTTAAATTTACTGTCTCACATTTATCATGCGCTGCCTCCCACTTATAATACTGTGGCAGCTCCAGTAGACACTCGGGGCACACAGGTCTCTGCCTGTAAGATATACAATAGCACCTACTCTCACACGTCTTACAACGGAGAAAAACCCAAGCTGAATGCCATTCCAGTTCCCAGTGGAAGATTGTCAGCACACACACAAAACATGGAATTACTCCCACTCACCCCCACCGCAGTGGATTTCTAAGTCCTCTCTCAGCTTGGAGTAGTTGCCAGTCAAAAGACAAACAAGAACTACTTTGGCTCGAGTATACTCCTCCCAAAATACCCTATCTATTCTACTATCCTGTTGCCTTACAGTGGTCCAGTCTCTTTCTGTATTCAAAAACTCTCCTGGCTCAAGCTGAAACCACCTAGAAAGAGCCTGCCTGGACAGCCGGGCTTCTTCAGCTTGGGCTCGAGCTTCAACAATCACTTCTGTCAGCAAACTACAGCAGAGCTGCCAACAACACAGGCAGAGTAACAACACAGGAAACACAGGGCAGAATTAGCAGTTTGTTGCGATTATAACTTTTGTCACAAGATGGCAATCTGACTCTAAAATACACAATGACCAGCGGTGGCAGGGAACTGGTTAAGCCTGAACACCAAGTGTTACAGGGAATGTCCTCCCCCAAGTGTTACAGGGAATACTGTCCCCTGCAACCAGGCAGTCCCCATACACAACCCGAATCCCAAAGTCAAAATCCCAAAATTACTGCAGGGAAGAGGATCTCTTTAACAAAGGACTAAGTAACACATTTTTTCAACACAACACGCAGCACACGGCAATTTTAAATGGTCACCCCAATCGCTTCACCCTTCTCCAGCCATTGCAGTCACCCAAAATGAAAACGCAGATCCAAGCTCCCCCTTCCCTTGTACTAAGTACATCTCACCAATCACACATAGTCACGCACACAGTCAGGACCCAATCAAAATAAAAATTATTAATACAGCAGCAATAAAAATAGCAGCAATAAACAAGGATTTGTACAGTTCACCCCCAGAAATGCTAGTGGGTCCCCCTGTCACAACAAACTCTTTCTGTCACCACTACACCCTCCTGATGCTTGCAAACAAAACTGCACAGGCTTGCACTGAGCACAGAATGTCCTCTGTGACTTGTAAGCTTCCTTTTGTCACGCCTACACCTTACAGGCTACCCCACATAATTTTAAGCATAGTGTTTTGTCTGCAGTCCAGCAACAGGTCCTATCTGTCCCCGTGATGAGTAGCCAGGGAGCAGCGGTCCCTGCAGGAAGGTCCCAGAGACATCCAGAGCTCATGCTGCTCTTGCAAACAAGCAGAGTTTTTCATGGCTGCCAATTGATGAAGAAACAAAAACTCTCCAACTAATTAAATTTAGAAAATGATATATGTATTACAATCCTGGGCACACTCAGGAGAAATCTCCCACAGGGATGTGCAAAATACATGGAGCTCTTGCTTTTTTTTATCCACAGAAATCTTACATATTCATGTAATTACCCAATACAGCTATACATATGCATTATCTAACCCTGCCTAGCTCCCCTTTGTATTAAAATTAGCTCAATGTTCTTTTGCACTTGTGCAGTTCCTTCCTTCAAATGCATCAGTGGGTGTTTGAAATGGGTCAGTGGTCTTCTAATGATGAAGTCAGGGAGTCTTCCTGGCCTTCAGCTTTTCACCTTTGGCTTGTTGAAAGTTTCTCTGCCCCCTTGGCCATAGTTCAAGTTCCCCAGCCAGGTTCTGTTGAAAGACGACGCGGGAGACAAGTCTCATGCTATCATGGTCAACAAGTCTCAGCTTTATTATAATGCTGTTGTCCTTTTATACAGTAAATAATTAAGCTCATGCATATTGCAAAACTATAGCTCATGATTGGTACAAGTATTTATCAGCCCTTTGGCGCATAGCGAAAGCCTTGCAGTTACAATTGTTTCTTTTCGTATGCTTTTCCCACACCATGCTGTTATACTCCCTTGATATCGTTCCTCTTCTATCCCTGCAAGGGCATTCTGTCCTTGCTGCAACCCTTGTTCACACTTTAGCCAGTCTGCTATTATCCCTATGTCCTTTGTCTCTCAACCACTGTTCAGTGAGCCTATCCACACTTCCCCCGTTTTCTTTATGTGCCAGCAGAGCAGTGGCTGTGCTGTCTGTGATCATTCTATTTAGAGTTTTTCTAAGGCATGTGCAAAAGCAAGGCACAACTAGCATAAGTGCAAAAAGAACCATCCCTATAATGATCAGATGTTGCAGGAGAGAAGTCAGCCAAGGTCCAAGACCTAAACTTTTTAACTAATCATTAAGGCCAAACCCTTTGTCCTCTTGCAAATGCGATGTTAAAGTAGCCAATTTGGCCAACTGGGCATGTATCGACACAGAGTGATCTGACAAATTCATACAGCACATTCCTTCGAAATCTTGGCACCCATGACCATGAGCTAATAAAAGAAAACCTATGGCGGCTCTATTTTGTAATGTTGCATGACGGATTGAGTTCACATCCGTCAGGAGGCCAGATATAGCAATAGATGTTGCATTATTTTGTTTTGCCAACCAACAACCTAATTTATTTAAGGTGATCAAGGCATGTGCAGTACCTACCTCTGGTATAAGGAGTATCATGGCACTTACAGTGCTCATATTGATAATTTGAACAGGGCTTTGACTAGGTCTGGATTCCTGTCCGGAAGGGTCTCTAGCTCTCGGGGGTTTGACCTGCTGCGTTGAGGATCACAGCAAATGGCAAGAATCTGGCTAGCTCTAGTTAGTTTTATGTATTTCACTGTGTGCTGGACCTCCCACTTGACTTGGAACCTGCACCAGTCCTCTCTGTTCTCAAAAAGCACCAAAGCTTCCCTAAGGGAACGAGTCTCTGTCAATCGCTGCGCGTCTCTCTGCCACGATTCTGTCTGCTTACGGAACGCGCATGTGTGGCAAAGCAGAAGCGTACAACCCCACTGTGATTTTACCACCTTCCTCCCGCAACCTCCACAAATCATTAACACCAGCGCTCTACCATTACAACACTTGCTGTGGCCCTGGCATGATAGACATTTCAACACGTCTAGTACCCAGTGTTCATGTTCACACTTGTCTAAAACACCTCTAGCAATGTTATACTCAGGATTCTTCCAGTCTCAGTTCAATGGTCTTTTGGATAGGCTCTGTAGCTCCTCCACACAATGCTGGAGACACAGTTTATTCCACAGGAGGTTCAGTTCCGGGTTGGCGGTCCTTGCTGGGAACATCAGCTGGTCGGGCCCACCGGGAAGGGACCCACAGAGTACCTGAGGGGGTAGAAACACATAAGTAGCCTCTGCCCCAATATAATACCTTAGCTGGCGCCTGCCATACCCCTGTCTTGGGGTCCTTATACCTAACCCATACTTCCTCTGTGGGAGCCTCCCTATCTATGCCGACTTGGTGACGGATGGCTGACGGCTCCTTCTGCTCCCCAAACACACACAAGTACAGTAATTTCACGAATACAAGCCGCACCAATTTGACTAAGATTTTGCTCCTAAACCGGAAATGCGGCTAATAATCAGGAGTGGCTAATACAACCTCAGAAGTGCTAGCCAGAGTGCTGAGCCGAGCAGCTGCAAAGTCGGCATTTTGCGATTGTTACAAATCGCTACTTTGTTGCACTGCGGGTGGAGCCTGGCTCCCTGTAGGCAGCACAGGGGGCGGGGAGAGAGGCTGGAGAGCTCTCTTTCCTCCTCTGCCACAGCCCAGGGGAGAGACGGGGGGGGCCTGGCGCCGCCATTGCCGTGGCCCGGGGAGGAGAGGGGGGACCCGGGCCGCCCCTACCGCGGCCCGGGGAAGGGGGGGGGAAGCCCGCGCCGCCATTGCTGCGGCTCGGGGAGCCGACGGGAGCCCCGCGCTGCCATTGCTGCAGCCCAGGGAGGGGGGAGGAAGCCCGCGCCGCCATTGCTGCGGCCCGGGGAGCCGACGGGAGCCCCGCGCAGCCATTGCCGCGGCTCGGGGAGCCGACGGGGTGCTTTGTCCCCGCCCGCCACCGCCGCGGCAGGAGCGGGGAAAGCTCCGTCCCCGCCCGCCGCCGCTGCCGTAGGAGCAGGGGAAGCTCCGTCCCTGCCTGCCACCGCGAGGCAGCGCCGACCCGGGGTGACCGAGCCCAGTGGCAGCGGTGGCCGGCCCCGAGCGGCAGCACCGGGCTGGGCCACCTGGCCCCGTCAGCGGCCCCTAGCAGGCCGAGCCTGCACAGCCTTAGCTCAGCCAGTAAACGCCGCCCTCCCGCGGTTCTGTTACTAATTGCACGCGGGTCCTCGCTGCGAACGACAGAGCGGCTTATATTTGGGTGCGGCTTATCTATGGACAAAAACCGAAATATTTGCCAACACCCAGAGATGCGGTTTATAGTCAGTGCGGCTTGTATTCGTGAATTTACTGTAATTGATAACACACAACGCCTTGGCAAGTTTTGTATGGATATCACTCTGTTCCTCCATCTTATTAATATATCGCTTCAGCGTACCATGGGCCCTTTCTATAATCGCCTGTCCTGTGGGGAATGTGGAATCCCTGTTATATGCTTGACTCCCCACATATCTAGGAACCTGTTTACTTTACCACCCACATAGGCAGGGTCATTGTCTGTCTTTATTGTCCCAGGGACCCCCATTACGGCAAAACAGCTAGTGAGATGTCTTATGACATGGAGAGCTTTTTCCCCTGCTTGGGCGGTCGCCCACATAAACCCACTAAAGGTGTCGATGGTAACGTGCACCCATCGCAGTCTACCAAAGCTTGCCACATGTGTGACATCCATCTGCCAGATCTCATTTGATTTAAGACCCCTTGGATTCACTCCAAGTCCTAAACCCAGGCCCCCATTATGTTGACTACATATAGGGCAAGCCCTCACTATCGCTTGCGCATCTGTCATTTTTATATTGAACTGTCTGACTAGGCCTTTTGCATTGTGATGAAACAGTCCATGAGCCTCTCTAGCTGAGGCTAGGCTGGTAGCAACTCGATCTGCGTCAACCATAACAAGCCTGTCTGCCCGCGCATTTCCTTCCCCTAGCCCAACCTCCCATTTGTGACTTCTAATATGGATAACAGAGTATGGATTTGTTCTGTCCTTGATAGCGCACTTCAATTGTAAGAACAACTCGAGCAAGCGCTTGTTTTCCACCTCCTTAATGGAGGCGTCTTCAATTCTGGCTACAACTCCAACTACATACAAGGAGTCTGAGATTAAATTCACAGGCTCCCGTATGTTAGACATAACCCATACTGCAGCAAGCAATTCCAGGGTCTGGAGGCTATCATCAGGGTGGGCCTCTAGTATTTGTTGATGCCATTTGCCCTTGACTTTCCACACCACAGCAGCTCGGCGGCTACGCTTTCCCGCATCAGTGAAAGCTGTTATTGCTCTGGCAATGGGCTTTTCTCTCCTCAGCGGCTTCACGATCCAGTTCCATTCCCCTATCCACTGCAATGCTTTTGGCGCCACAGGGCCTGTATCAACAGTGGCTCCTGAAGCGAGTAGCGCGTCGGCCAACTCTGCCGAGTTTATTAGATACCAGTCCAAAGTATCCCGTTCCATGGGGAGGTGTATCATCGCAGGCTCCATGCCGCTGATTTCCACTGTCCGTATGCGACCCTTCTTGATCAAAGACGCCAGTTGCAAAAGTTTTGGTGATATTGTTCATCTCTGCTGAAGAGGTAGGGTCAGCCATTCTAGTACCCGTATCTCCCCCGTTTTCTTTACTGTTTGCACTATGGCGCTAAGCAAATGCTGTTGTGCGGCCCAAAGCATGAGGTCGAGGGGAACTGTAGGATCCCATCGAGCCACAAAACCAGTAGCAATGCGGTGCAGTATCTTGTCCAAGCTCTGCCGCTGATGGTCATCGAGCGCTACAGGCGTGCAGGGATCAGTCCCTTTGAGTAGTGGGCGCAGGTCACTCAGCAGATCATTAGGTATTCCTACCACTGGTTTAAGCCACTGGAGATCACCGAGAAGTTTCTGAGCTTCATGTAGGGTGGAAATCTCTGTTGCAATGTCCAATTTCTGAGGCGTAATCCGTTGGTCTGGGATAGTCCACCCAAGGTACTTCCACGGTGCCGATTTTTGTACCTTTTCAGGGGCCACAACTAGCGAAAATTCTGCCAGCACCCAGATGATGGAATCAATCTGCGCCTGTGTGAACTGTTCTTTTTGTGCGAGGAGGATATCATCCATGTAATGATATATAATAGTCTTTGGCATTTGTCTGCGCAATGGTTGTAAAGCTGCATCGACGTACAGCTGGCAGTGTGGGTGAATTACGCATACCTTGGGGCAACACAGTCCATTCAAATCGTTTATCCGGTTCACCTCGATTCAAAGCAGGCAGGGTGAACGCAAATCTCTTTGTATCACTGGGATGTAAGGCTATTGTAAAGAAACAGTCCTTTAAATCAATTACCAGCAAAGTCCATCGCTCAGGAAGCATGGCAGGGTTCGGTAACCCTGGCTGCAACGCCCCCATGGGTTCCATCTGTGCGTTAACAGCCCGAAGATCATGCAGAAGTCGATACTTTCCGGATTTCTTCCTGATGACGAAGATGGATGTGTTCCATGGGCTGGTTGACAATTTTAAGTGTCCTTGCCGAAACTGTTCCTCCACCAGCAGGTGAGTTTGCTGGAGGTTTTCCCGCTTTAGTGGCCATTGCTTAACCATCACGGGGGATTCAGATTTCCACGTGAGTGGTAGCGGGAAGTCCCAAGCAATGGCACTCACGTTAAAGGGTGATCATTTGTGAGGACCAAACCCAATTGAGACAGTACGTCACACCCAAGGAGGCACTGTACCGTTGGCGGTAGGGGTGCAATGGAGAACGTAACAGGAACAGTCCTACCCTCTACCTCCAGCTGCGCCACAGGGGTGCGGCGAGCTAAGGTCATGCCACCTATGCCAGTGACAGTTGTAGCAGAAGGGAGCGTAGGCCACTCGGTTGACCAGTGTTCAGGCGCTAAGATAGAGGTGTCTGCTGCCGTATCCAAAAGTCCAGATACAGTGATGCTTTCTCCTTGGAGCGTAATTTTACAAGTCTTTCGGGGCCGCAATGTAAGATCCAGTGTAAGGAGAACCAAACCCCAGTAGATCCAAAACCTTTATCCTGGCGTGGTTGTTGACAGAGGGGAGCAATACCCTTGGTCAGTTGAGGGAGTGGAATAATTTGAGCAATGTGCTGGCCCTTGGTTATTGTAAATGGTGGAAAGAGAGTAAACGCCATTATCATAAGTTCCCCTGTATAATCAGAGTCAATTACCCCGGGCAACACAAACAAACCCTGCATGCTGGCTGATGATCGTCCAAGCAGCAGTCCTCCAGCAGGCTGTTCCCCAACAATGATTGGTCCATAAAGTCCCGTGGGTATTTAAACAGGATGGTTGTTGAACAAGGTGACGTCTACTGCGGCTGCCAGGTCCAGGCCGAGGCTCCCTGCGGTGGCTGGCTGCAGTGATTGCATGGTGACGTGACAGCTGCAACTTGTGTCCCTGCGCGGCCGCTGTTCGCGCTGCTCTTACCGTTTCCCGACTTCCTTCGGCAGGCACTTGTGTTGTGGGTATTCGATTGACACTTTCCGCACCACACTCCAGTTGCTTGGCAGTTACGACGTATATGGCCGAAGTTGCCACACCGGAAGCATTTCATGCGACCTTCAGAGCGGGGGCTCGCCACAGCCGCTTGGAGAGGTGCAAGGGCAGCTAACACCTGACTCTGAGCTGCTTTAGACTGCTCTTGAAAAGTTTCAGCTTGCGCCTTCATTCCCTCTCCTATCTTATCTAATGCACTGGCTAGAAATGCTTGTGGCCCTACAGGCATTGAGGATGCTTTCTCTAGCAAATCAGCTATAGTCCAATCCCCAGGCATTGTACTAACAAGAGAGCGTGTATGGGCATTGCCATTCTGCAGTATACACTGCTTCAACAGCCCTCCTTGCATAAATTCCTGTACTCCTGCCTTTGTTATAGCCTCTATCACCTTATCCACAAACGACCCTAACGGCTCCTCTCTCCCTTGTTTTATCCCCATATACATAGGCACTCCCCCTGGGGCCTTAACCTTATCCATAGCCCATCTGGCCACAGCCATTGCCTCCCTACAGCGTTCTGGCCCCATCAAAACCTGAGCCTCTACCCGAGCATATGCACCTAAACCCATTAGTTCGTCAAGGGTTATGCCATTAAGGGGGTCAGCAGGGCCACGTTGAGTGGTAACCGATTTTATAGCTTCCTGCTGCCAATGGGCATCAAACAATAACTTCTGATGTGCTGAAAACATTAGCCTAGCTATGCCTTTAATGTCAGTAGGCAATAGCACAAATGCAGAGAATATATAATCCAGCATTTGCCTAGCAGGCTCACTGGCCACCCCGTAAGCCCCTACGGTGGAGCGAAACTGAGCAAGCGGCTTCAAATCCAATGACGTAATGTTGGCTTGTAGCCCGCCTGCAGTCTGAGTGTAAGTTACAGGGAATGCTAACATATCTCTTGCTGCCTCTGTCATATCTTCATCCCCCTTATCTAGACCCTCACGGGCAAGCATGTTCCACATCTGCTGCCGTTCCCTGGCCACATTCCCCCCCAAATCATCCAGGGGTGGACCCAAGGGCCCCGGAGGCGGCGGCAGAGGTGGATCGAGGACGGGGTTCCCGCCCTGAGGCTGGGAAGGCAGATCGAGCCGCTCCGTCCCGCCCCGAGGCTGAGCAGGCGGATCAGGCCGTTCCGCCATTTCCTCGCTAGAGGGCGCTGAAGGCACAGCAGAAGGCAGGGTAACTGAAGTGAACATGGGAGGGTTCACCGTACCCCAGTCTATACTATAGTTCTTGTTCTTTTCCTGTGCACTACGTGCCCCTTCTGCAGCCCTCTTCTCAGCCTGCATCATAAGTAACTCATTATTCACTATCTTCCATAGCTTCCCATACTTTTTTGCTGTCTTATCATCGTCTAGGGTTAACTCCCACAACTTATCCCCGTACCTCCGCCACTCAGTCAGGGTCTGTACCGAGTGAGGATTCCCAAAAAACCCATAAGATACTGCGTGCTGTAGCAAAGCAGGAAGTTCCTTATCTAACTCTATCCCCTTAACCTGCCTATGTTTCAAAGTGGCTGTTAATAACTCATATGCCGCTTGCCTGTCCATACTTACGTCAGCGCTGTTGCAGCTTATCCAAGTCTCAGCGGCACATATCGGCGAGACCCACCGCTGTGGCACCTCGGGCACGGGGCTCCGCTTGCCCTTCTGCCATCCCTCTGCTTGCAGGACCCGAACCCAACGCGTCGCCAGTACTCCGCACGGCTGCCCACGGCCTCCCCCGGTTCTGAAAAGGGCGAGGCACGTCGGGGGTCACCAATTGTTGAAAGACGACGCGGGAGACGAGTCTCATGCTATCATGGTCAACAAGTCTCAACTTTATTATAATGCTGTTGTCCTTTTATACAGTAAATAATTAAGCTCATGCATATTGCAAAACTATAGCTCATGATTGGTACAAGTATTTATCAGCCCTTTGGCGCATATCGAAAACCTTGCAGTTACAATTGTTTCTTTTCGTATGCTTTTCCCACACCATGCTGTTATACTCCCTTGATATCGTTCCTCTTCTATCTCTGCAAGGGCATTCTGTCCTTGCTGCAACCCTTGTTCACACTTTAGCCAGTCTGCTATTATCCCTATGTCCTTTGTCTCTCAACCACTGCTCAGTGAGACTATCCACAGACATTAAAAAAACAGTCCTTTAAATTTGTGATGATAAGAGGCCAGTCTCTTGGAACCATGGAAAAAGAAGGCAGTCCCGGCTGCAAAGATCCCGTATCTTCAATCTGCTCATTAATTTTCCTGAGATCCTGAAGCAACCTCCAGGAATTAGATGCTTTCTTGCAAATGACAAACACTGGTGGATTCCAGGGACTGCTGGTTTCTTTGATGTGGCCTTTTTCAAGTTGTTCTTGAACCAGTTCTTTGAGGGTATTCAATTTCTCTTTTTCTAGGGACCATTGACTCATCCAGACTGGATTATTAGTTTTCCTTGATAACTTCAGTGTGACAAGTGCCATCATGGTCCACTTCAAAAATCCACTTCCAGTCTCACTCCCCACTGAGACAGCAGATCTCTTCCCCACACTGTGAGGGGTTTCCTCAGCACGAAGGGACAGACGGTCGCTGTTCTCCCTTCAGGTCCTGTTACTGTGATCATGTATTCGCTTCGCTGGCACACCGAGGCTCCCCCAGTACCTACAAGAGGATCTAAAGGAGTAATTAAGAGTCCAGTCCTTTGGCCACAGTGAATAAGAAATCACTGTGACATCAGCACCAGTGTCCAGGAGAGCTGTAATTTGAATAGTTTTGTTATTATGAGTTAAACTGCTGGTCTATTGCGGCCTATGTGCTCTATCCAAAAAACATCTGGTTCCATATTCATGTTTGCAGCTGACATTTGTTGGCATTCTGTGAGCTGTTCCTCTATGTTCAGTGGCAAGGCAATAGCTGTATCTATTGGAATTACTGGTGGAAACACAAGTGGAAGGCTTGAACTAAAACTGTTAATTCTTTGTTACAATTTGCTGAAAAAATAGGTGGAAAAACTGTAAGTCCCAAAATATAATTTCTTTCTTTGCCCACAAACAGAAAATCTTGTCTCTTCTCTGATGTTCCTGTTACCCCTGTGGACACCACAGCATGACAGCACTGTAAAAAGCAAGTTAATTTTGAGGTTGCCAGTTTGTATTGCGCACCTGAGGGTAAAAGGTTGGGATCATCCTCACATTGTCTGTCCAGTGCCTGAGACAGGTGATCCACAAACGTTGTGTAAGGTTCTGTTGGTCCATGCCTTACTTGGACAAAGTCTCCCTCTGGAATCCCCTCTGGCTGGGTCAACAGCAGGGCTTTGCATGCAGCCTGCTTAATATCTTTGAGCACTGCTCTGGGCAAATCTGCTGCCTGATCTTCAGCCCTGTCATGCAGACCTTCCCCTGCTAATTGTTCCAGTGTTAATTGAGCATTGGGTCCTCCTGCATATCCTTCCAGTATTAGAGCCAAATACTTTTTCCATTTTCTTTCCCTCATAATTAATTGTGACTCTTCAGCAATGCACTAGCAATACAACGACAATCGTGCAGCATTAAATCCACATTGCTAAACACTCCTCTCAGTAGCTGCTTAAAATACGGTGAACCTAATCCATCCTGTTTCACTACTTTCCTCAACTCTTTAACATCGTCATGATCAGTTGGTTCCCATGGAGTGTTTGCACCTCCTCTGCTGTATGTAACAGGCATAGCAATCATTGAGTCATCTAGATCATTAGCTAAAACAAAATCTTTCTCTTTGGCTGCCTTATGTCTCAGTGCTACCCAATCTACTAAAGCATTCTGTGTTGTATTTGACAGAGGATCCTTTGGCTTTACAGGAACTGAACTTCTCTGCCCTGAATCTGCCCGCTTTGATACTATTATCTCAGCTCTCCTTGAATCAAAGCAATCTTTTCTTCCCCTAGCATTCCCTGCAGCCCACTGACTTGCTCCTGCCCCTGGCTCTCACTCACTCTGCTCTGTCTTCCTTCCTCCCACCAGCCCCCACCCCGTCCCAACGCAGTCTCATGCTGGGGCTGCATGCGGGGGGTGGCTCATGTCCAGCGGCAGAAGTCGCAGTGTCACGGCAACGCGGGGGAGAGCGGCTCCGCCTGCACGGGTGGGCTGTGATGCAGGGCTGGAGCAGGGAACCCTGTCACCACGGATGGCCTTGGGATCTGGAACACAGCAGGCACTGCCCGTGGGTGGAGCTGGGAGCCCCATTTGGATGGGTGGGGTATAAACGCGCCGCGGAGTGGGGCTGGAAACTCCGCCATGGCAGTTGGGGAATGGCGCAGGCTAGGAACCGAATGAACTGGAAAAGGTACTGCTGGTAAGCGGTGCTGCAGGGTCGAATGTGGCCGCGGTACCGGAGAGGGCCCGACGGGGCTGTGGCGCAAACCGGGCGCGGGGAGCACGGTTCGGAACCTGCGCCCCCGCAGGGACCCGGAGAAAGCCGCAGCCGCGCAGGCGCAGCAGGCGCGACGGGAGCGTAGAGCGAAGGATGACGTCACGCAGTTCGTCCCCGAGCGCGGCGCGACTTGGCTGTGCGGAATCCAATGAAGAATCACCCGAACGGTCTCTCGCCTGAATCCGCGTGGCAGGGAAGGAACGCAGGTTTAGAACTTTGTGGGAAAGGCGCATAGATCGCGATAAATCCTGAGTCGTCCTGCCGCAACATAGGAAAAGGCGGCAAAGGTGCCGGAGCCGTGTGGGGGGGCCAAGCTGGCGGGATCCGCACTGAAACTGCTGAAATTGCACCGTGCTACTGGCGCTACCACTGGCATTGTCACAGTCTGTGACTGCGAGAAACTCTGATCACGGTGTTCTATGGCAATTTCTGACACAGCACAGAAGAAAGCAGGAAAACTTCTGAATCAAGTTTTTCTGTTTTCAGAGAGTCTACAACTAATTTCCACGCAGGCACTAAAAACGGAGGAGTTCCGTCTCCCTTATAAATATCATCCACAAGGCTGTATCCCATCTGATCCCAGAAGCACTTAAAGCAGCGTTAAGATCTATATTAGGAAAAATACTGTGTGCATACATCAAAAGCTCTTTTAACTTTTTCTCTGAGACATTAAAGCCATGCTTTCCCAAAAGCAATTTTAAGTAGTCAAAGATATATTTCTGCTCTTTTGTCATAGTATTTCCCATACTTCTAGATTACCTCAAAGGCTGCTCACCTCAAATGAGATAGGTGATGAGAAATCCTGGAATTTTTCCCCAGATGTCCACCTTTCATTGGTGCCTTGCTTCTTTCAGCAATTGATTGGGGCTTTTTCTTCCAGATTTCTTCTATCCACTCTCACTTAAGTTCCTTTGAGGAGGCCCAGCAGTATTTTAAAGTCTTTAGCAAACTGAGTTAAAAGCACGGTACCACATGGGGCACCAGATGTGAGGTTAAGAACCTCCAACGCTCTTGACGCGCCCTTCGTGCCAGGTTATCTCTAAATGATTAAAGCAGCTAGTAGTTGTTAAAAAGGTTATTTATTGTAAAAGCACATCAGTCTTCAAAGGCACAGTCATAGACATTAAAGTCCATGCTAAGTTTTTGCATAAAGTCCCGAACAAAAGCAGGAGCCACCCCCAGGGGTCCCAGAGAGGCTGGTGATGCTGTGGGATCTCCTGTCTTCTTCTCAGGTGTTGGAGACACTGGCAGACATGGTAAAGCAGTGGCAAAAGCAAAAGCAATGGTAAAGAGCAAAAGCAAAAGCACCAACTCTCCCCAATACCTAATATTGTATAGGGTTTTTTTAACAAACTAGCATACAAATTCAAACCACCTTCTCTCAACCTATGAAAATCCTAATTTCTTAACACACTAGGATACGTATAAACTACGTATACGATCTATCTTGATCTATCTGAAAAATTTAAGCAATATTCTCACTGAAGTTCTTTTTTGTCTAAGTAGTGTCTAAGAAAGGGCTTCTGGAGCCTCTTCTGAAAACTTCAGTGTGTTTATTAACCTTCACTAGAACTTGTTCTACTTTGACATCTTGAACCTTTTACTTACTAAAAACTGCAACTGCAGCTCTCACTGAAACTTACTTACTGACTTACTTATCCTAAAACTCAAACTTACATCTAAACTTATACTCAAACATATTCTTCTACTTAAACTCCCATTCTATGTGCGGGTGGCTTAACATGTTTCAATCCATTCAAGGCTTTTGATTCAATTCCTACACGCTGGTTTCTGCCTGAAGGATTCAGGCAGGCTCTTGACTCACTGACTCCAACACCATAGTGTCACAGTGGTCCCCTGGTTCCCTTTGGTCCCATATTATCACAGTATCATCTTAGTTCCAAGAGGTCCCATGATGCCACACTGACCACTTTTTTCTGTTAGAACACATGGTGCCAAAATGGCACCTTTGTTCTCTTAGGCTCCATGGTTTCACATTTTCCCCTTGGTTCTGTTAGGGTGTCACAATGCCAGCTTGGTTCTATTAGGACATTTTGTGTTCAAAATGGCCCCTTGGTTCTATGAGCTCCCATGGTGTTCAGAATGGGTCCTTGGTGCCCTTAGGCCCTGTGGTGTCACAATAGCACCTTGGTTCTGTTAGGCGCCAGGGTTCTTTGGTTCATTTAGGTCCCATGGTGTCATAACTGCTTTTTGGTTTCATGCGGCTCCACGATGTCAAAATGGCCCCTTGTTTCTATGAGACCCTATGGTTTTGCAATGTCCCCATGGTTCTCTTTGGCCACCTGGTGTCACAATGGCCTCTTGGTTCCATTTGGGACAAAGTGTCAAAATGGCCTCTTGGTTCGGTTAGGCCCCAGGCTGTCCCATAGGACTATTGGTTCTCTGAGGCCCCATGGTGTTACCATGACCCATTGGTTCTGTTAGGTCCCGTGGTGTCACCATGACCCCTTGGTTCTGTTTGGCCTCAGGGTGTTCAGAATGCCTCCTTGATTCCATTGCGCCCCAGTGTGTCACATTGTCCCCTTGGCAGTGTTCAACCACCATGGTGTCGAAATGTCCCCTTTTTTGTATGAGGTCCCATGGTGTTCACAGTACCCCCTAGGTTCGATGAGGCCCCGTGGTATCACAATGGCCCCTTGGTGCTGTTAGTCTTCTTGGTATCACAATGGCCCCTTGGTAGCCTGAGGCCCCACAATTTCACAATGGCGCCTTGTGTCTTATAGGTCCCATGGTGTCACAATGGACCCTTAGTTCCATGAAAAGCAATGGTGACACAATGTCCCCTAGGTCCCATGGTGTCACAATGGACCCTTAGTTCAATGAAAAGCAATGGTGACACAAGGTCCCCTAGGTTCCATGACACCTCATGGTGTCACAAAGGCACATTTCTTCTCTTAAGCTCCACGGTGTCAATATGGCCCCTTGGTTCAGATAGACCACATGGTGTCACAATGGCCCCTTCATTTTGTTAGGCCCCATTATGTCAAAACAGTGAACTGCTTCTTTAAGTCTTAATGGTGTAATAATGATGCTTTGCTTCCATTAGGCCACATGGTATCAGAATTTCCACTACGTTCCACAAGGCCCCATGGTGCCACAACAACCACTTTTGCTGTAAGGACCTATGGTGTCACAATGGCACCTTGATTCTTTTAGGCCCCATGGTATCACAATTGCTCCTTAGTTCTTTGAGGTCCCAGGGTTTCAGAATGGCCCATTGGTTCTGTTAGGCTCTATGGTCTCACAATGGCCCCTTTGTTCTCTGAGGCTCCTTGATGTCACAATGTACCCTTGGTTCAGTTAGGCCCCATTGTGTTACAATATCCCCTTGATTCTGTGACACCCAACAGTGTCACAATGAATCCTTGTTCCAGCGAGACCCACAGGGTGGCCCCTTGGTTCCATTGCGCCCCATGATGACACAATGTCTCCTTTGTTCTGTTGGGCCCCGCGGTGTCACAATGGCGCCCTGTTTCTGTGAGGCCCAATGGTGTTCCAAATGGCACCTTGGTTCTACCTGATCCCATGATGTCACAATAGCCTTGGATTCCTTTAGGCCCCATGCTGTCACAATGGTCCCTTTGTTCTGTTAGGCACCATAGGGTCATAATGGCCCTTGGTTCTCTTGGGTTCAATGGTGTAACAATGGTCCCTGGCTTCTGTGAGGCCCCATTGTGTAACCATGGCCCCTTGGTTCCATGAAATCCCATGGTGTCACAATGGCACCTTGGCTTTATGCAGCCCCATGGTGTCACAATGTCCCTTTGGTACTCTCACGCTACATGGTGTAACACTGGACCCTTGGTTCCATTTGACAAAATGGTGCCAAAATAGCCCCTTGGTTCAGATAGGCCACATGACGTCACAGTGGTCCATTGGTTTTATTAGGCCGCATGATGACACAATGGCGTCTTGGTTCTGTTAGGCTCCATGGTGTCACAATGTCCTATCCGTTCCATGAGGCCCCATGGTACCACTACGACCACTTTTTTGGTTAGGGCCCATGGTGTCATAATGGCACCTTGGTTCTCTTACGCCCCATGGTGTCACAGTTGCTCCTTTGTTCTTTGAAGTCCCATGGTGTCAAAATTGCCTTTTGGTTCCATGAGGCCCCAAGGTTTCAAAATGGTCACTTGGTTCCATTAGGGTCCTAGATTTCATAATGGTCTCTTTGTTCTCTGAGGACCCATGGTGTGATAATGGTGCATTGCTTCTGACAAGCCCCATGGTGTCACAATGGCCCCTTGATGCCATTCAGCACAATGGAGTCACAATCGCCTCTTAGTTCTGTTAGGCCTCATGGTGTGGCAATGGCCCCATGGTGCCTGGAGGCTCCATGATGTCATACTGACCCATTGGCTCTATGAGGCCCGGTCATCTCACAATGGCTCCTTGGTTCAGATAGGCCACATGGTGTAACAGTTCTTTAGGCCGCATGATGACACAATGGCGTCTTGGTTCTGTTAGGTCCCATGGTGTCACAATGTCCTATCCGTTCCATGAGACCCCATGGTACCACTACGACCACTTTTTCGGTTAGGACCCACGGTGTCGCAATGGCACCTTGGTTCTCTTATGCCCCATGGAGTCACATTCACTCCTTTGTTCTTTGAAGTCCCATGGTATCAAAATGGCCTTTTGGTTCCATTAGGGCCCAAGATGTCACAATGGCCCCTTTTGTTCTCTGAGGACCCATGGTGTGACAATGGTGCATTCCTTCTGACAAGCCCAATGGTGTCAGAATGAACCATTGATTCCATGTGGCACAATGGTGTCACAATGGTCCCTTGGTTCCCTGAGGCCCAATTGTGCCACAACAACCCCTTTATTCTGTTAGTCCTCATGGTGTCACAATGGCCCTTTGGTTTTGTTTGGCTCCATGGTTTCACAATGTCTCCTTGGTTCTGTTAGTCCCCATGGTGGTACAATGACCTTTTGGTTCTATGATGCCCAATGGTGTCACAATGGACTCTTGGTTGTGTGAGGACCCATGGTGTCACAATGCTCTGTTGATTCCATGAGGACCCATGGTTTCAGAACAGACCCTTGGTTCTGTTAGGCTCTATGGTGTCACAATGGCCCCTTTTTGAACACCAGGCCCCATGGTGGCACAATGACCATCTACTGCCATGAGGCCCCATGGTGTCACAAAGGCACATTTATTCTCCTAGGCTCCATGGTGTCAAAACGGCCCCTTGGTTCTGTTAGGCCACGTGGTGTCACAATGGCCCCTTGTTGCCATGAGGAGTCACAATGACCCCTTGGTTCCATGAGGCTTAATGGTGTCACAATGCCACCTTGGTTCCGGTAGGCCCCATGATGTTATAATTGCCCCTTCATCTTGTTAGGCTTCATGGTGTCACAATGGTCCCATGGTGCTATGAGTGCCCATGGTGTCACAATCCTTCTGTCACAGTCTGCCCAACCAGAGTGGGGGTCGTGATGGTTTGTTGTACCCCAGGGTGCAAAAGACAAATGGGAGGAGACTAAAGTTTTATTCAGCAACAAGCAGCAGTGCAGTTTATTGAGTGCCAATAACTCGTTTTGTGATAGAGGGGAGAGGGACAGAGATAAAGGAAACTAAGTAAAAAGCGGGGAGAGAGAGAGAGAGAGAAAGGATGGGGGAATAGCTACCAACAGATGGGACATCATCCTTGAGTCGTCCTGCTGATAGGCGCGTCTTCCATCTGTGGGGAGAAAGAAATCTCAAAAAGTCTTTTCAAGAAAGTAATCATTTTATAGTCCTTTTCCAAGGCGAGTGGCCTCTGGCCAAAAGGTGGGGAGATTTATGGACTATTGTGTATGAAGATTGTTGCTCCAAAAACAGGTGCAGGACAAAACACTACAGCCAGTACTCTGCTTGAAAACCGAGTAACATGGAAGCAGTAAGCTCTGGCAAGTACACCTGTACACAGTCACTTGGAAAGCATCCACCTCAGCCAGGCCTGGTAACTCCTGTCCAGAGTGAGTGGTGGGGTCCTGGGGGTCTCAGTCTTGGATAATGGTCATGAGGCAGACGAGGAAACTTCGGACTGACCCTTACACCTTTGTACCATGAGGCCCCATAATTTCATAATGGCCCGTTGATTCTTTTAGGCCCCACGGTGTCACAATGGCCCCTTGTTGCCATAAGGTCCCTTGGTGTCACAATGACCCCTTACGTCTGTTAGGCCCCATCATGTCACAATGTCCACCTGGTTTGCTTAGGCCTCATGGTATCACAATCGTCTCTTGGATCCATTAGGCCCTATGGTATCAGAATAACCACTTGGTTACATGACGCCCCATGGTGACAAAACGGTCCCTTATTTCTGTGGGGCCATATTATGACACAATGGCCACTTGGTTTTATGAGGTCCTGTGGTGTCACAATGGTCCCTTATTTCATTTAGGCCACATGATGTCACTATGGCCACCTGGTCCTTTTAGGGCCCATGGTGTCACAATGGACCCTTGGTTCTGTTAGGCCCCATGGTGACACAATGGTGTCTTGGTTCCATTGAGCCCCATGATGTCACAATGTCACCCTGCGGTGTCACAATGGCCCGCTGGTTCTATGAGGCCCACTGGTGTTTAAAATGCCACCTAACTTCTATGAGGTCCCATGATGTCACAATGGGTCCTTGGTTCCTTTAAACCCCATGGTGTCACAATGGCCCCTTTGTTCTGTTAGACCCCATGATGCCTTAATGGCCAACTGATTCTATGAGGCCTCATGGTGTAACAATGGTCCCTTGGTTGCTTTAGGCCCCATGGTATCACAATGTCCTCTTCGTTCCATGAGGCCCCATGTTGTCACAAGAAGCATTTTTTTCTCTTGGGACCCAGGGTGTCACAATGACCCCTTGATTCAATGAGGTCCAATGGTGTTACGTTGGCCCCTTATTTCTATGAGCCCCCATGGTCACAATGTTCCCTTTGTTCTGTTAGGTCTCATGGTGTTACAATGGTCACTTGGTTGGGTTAGGCCCCATGGTATCACAGTATTCCCTTTGTAACATGAGACTGCGTGGTGCCACAATGACCCCTTTTTGCTGTTAGGTCATCAATGTGTTGTGTGACAGTGGGGCCTTTGTTCTCTTAAACTGCGTGGTGTCACAATGACCCCTTGGTTCTCTGAGGTCCCATGGAGTCACAATGGACCCTTGGTTCCATGAGGCTCTATCTTTTCAAAATGGCTACTTGGTTCTGTTAGGCCCAAATGTGTCACAATGGCCCCTTGGTTCTGATAGGCCCCATGTTGTCACAATGGCCCTTGCTTTCCTTAGGTTCCATGGTGTCTAAATAACCCCTTGGTCCTCTGCAGCCCCATGGTGTCACAATGGCCCCTTGATTCTGTTATGGCCCATAGGGTCGCAATACGCCCTTGGTTCTATGAGGCTCCTTGGTGTCACCATGGCCACTCGGTTCTCTAAGTACCAATAGGGCCACAAAGGACCCTTGGTTCCATGAAGTCCCAATGGGTCAGAATGGAACCATGGTTCCCTTGTGCCCCATGGTGACTTAACAGACCCTTGGTTCTGTTAGGCCCCGTGGATTCACAATGAACCCTTGGTTTCATGCAGCACAATGGTGTCAAAAATGCCCCTTGGATCTGATAGGCCCCATGGTGTCACACAGGACCCTTGGTTCCTTTGAGCCCTGTGGTTTCACAATTTCCTCTTGGTTCTGTTAGGCCCCATGATATCACAATGGCCACTGTTTCTGTTAGGCCTAATTGTGTCAAAATGTTCCCTTGGTTCCATTAGGCCCCATGGTGTCACAATATTCCCTCTGTTGCATGAGCACCCATGGTGCCAGAACAGCCACTTATTTTCTGTTAGGACCTATGGTGCCACAATGGCACCTTGTTTCTCTTAAGCTCCATGGTGTCGCAATTGCCCCTTGGTTCTTTGAGGTCCACTGCTGTCACAATGGCATTTTGGTTCCATGAGGTGCCATAATGTCAAAGCAGCCCCTTGATTTCTTTAGGCCCCATGGTGTCACAATGGCCCTTTTGTTCTGTGAGACCCCATGGTGTCACAGTGGCCTCCTGATTCTGTTAGGCCCCATGCTGACACAACGACCCTTGGTTTCGTAAAGCTCCATGGTGTCTAAATAACCCCATGTTTATCTTAGGCCCTATTGTGGCACAAAGGCCGCTTTTTTCTATGAGGCATCATGGTGTCACAATGGCCCCTTGCTTCTGTTAGACCGCAGTGTATCACAGAAGCCTATTGGTTTCCTTGGGCCTCATGATATCACAATTTCTTCTTGATTCTGTTAGAACTCAAGGTGTTTATAATGACCCCTTGATTCTATGAGCTCCCATGGTGTTCAAAATATCCCCTGGGTACCGTGAGGTCCCGCGGTGTCACAATGGCTCCTTGGTTTTGTTAGGTTCAATGTTTCCACAATGACCCCTTGTATCAGATTGGCCACATGGTGTCACAGTGGACCCTTGGTTATGTTAGGCCCAGTGGTGTCACAATGGCCCTTTGGTTCTCTAAAGCTCTATGGGGTCATAATGGCCCCTTCATTCCATAAGGCCCCGTGATGTCACAATGGCCCCTTAGTTCTGGTGGACACCATGATGTGACAATGGCTCCTTGGTTCAGTGAGGTCCTGTGGTGTCAAAATGGACCATGGTTCTGTGAGGCTCCATGTTGTCACAATGGCCTCTCCTTTTAGATAGACCTCATGGTGTCACAATGAACCTTTGTTCCATGAGCCCCATTGATGTCACAATGCGCACTTTATTCCGTTAGGCCTCACAGCATCACAATGGCTCATTTGTGCCATGCAACCCAATGGTGTCACAATGGACGCTTGGTTCCATGCAATTCAATGGTGTCACAATGGCCACCTGGTTTTGTTAGGACCCATGGTGTCACAATTGTCCCTTGGTTTCCTTAGGCCCTACGGTGTCAAAATGGGGTGACGTTATGGTGGCCTGTATCCCCAATCGTGTGTCCTGTTTAAGTAAAAGTTTGTTTAGTCTACTTATCAGTTGGCTCCCCTCCCCCATGTCTGTGCTTGGGAGGCTAGCTCTGCTGGTTCGGCTCTGCTGCTTGTCGCTTTGCTGCTTTGCTGCCGCCGCATGCCAGCCGCTTCCGCTTGCTTTGCTTGCTTCTGCTAGCTTTAGTTTGTTTTTGCTTATTAGTTAGGCAGTCCCATCTCTTTCTGTGGACTGTTCTTTGTTCTTTTCTTTTTTTTCTTTTCTGTACACTCTTTAAACCTGTTTGGACCGGACTTGGATCACCGAGGGACACCGGGAACCCTGCAAAGCTGAGACCTGCAGCAGTCATCCTGCCCGGAAACTAACGCTACCTACAGGAGAGACTTTCCTGAGCTTGTCACCCTCCTACACCGGTGAAAAAGTTTTTGTTTGTCATCAGGGGTTGTTAATTTACCTCTCTCGTGTTGGGAGTGTTTTGTTTAATTAATAAACAGGTTTTTTCCACTTTTATTCCTCTGAGGAAGTTCTTTCCCGAACCCAGTGGTGGGGGAGGAGTCTTGGGGGGTTGGTTTGTTTGTTTTTTTTAAATTTGCCCTAAACCAGGACAAATTTTTGGCGCCCAACCTTGTGGGCAAGAGAAAGTGGAAAAAACTTCGTTCTAATAATGTTGTTTGAATTTATAATGTCTCTGGGGGTGGAGGCTTGCATGTATTTTTGCTCTTTAGGGTTTTTTGAGGTCTTAATACCTCTATGGTCCTTGGGTTTATTTTCTCACCCAGAAATAGCTCCGGTGTTTTCCCTAGTACGCAGTTTCTGCAGCAGGGGGGCAATGACCAGAATATCCATTGGGCTGGGCTTAGTTGTAATGGCTTGTAGGAGGTTTATAAAGATGCTGGAGTCTGTTCCAGGAATGTATGGTTCATGGTTATGGTTATGTGCCCAGTTTGTTAGAGGAGAAGCAGGGGATGAGGCTTTTCAGCCTTTGTTTTCCTTCGTCTCCCCTGAATTTTTTACATTCCTATTAGAGTATGTTCAGTTTCCCTTGACTGCTAAAGAGACCATCTTTCTGCTGTTTAATGTAGTAACCTTGCTTTATACAGTATGCAGCTTCTATAGGATAAGAGCTGAGATTTCTAGAGGGGCTGATGGGACTCCTGATTTAGGATTAGAGCAAAGTGTGAGGAATCCTGAGTGGTGTGGGAAATGGGAACATATAGGTCAAATCTTGAAGGAATTTTCAGATCCTATAGTCTGGGACTTTCCCCCTGAACAAATTCAGAACCCAGATGAGGTGGCAAAATACCTTAAAGAGAAATGCCATGATAACTCCAAGGAGGAAAAGATCATTGCAGTGAGCTGGTCCCTGGCATATGCTCATCGCACTCTGCTAGATACTGTAGGGCAGCAGGCAGAGGAAAGGGGACAGGGAGATAAATCAGCCACTATCCCAGTCACTCAGGCTGCAGCCAGCATCCCAGGCTCAAGGCCAGCAGCTAAACCAGACAGTAAGCCTCAACCAATGGCTGTTGCTACTAGCACGAGAAGTGGGAAATCCACAGACAAGACCAATCGACCAGTGGATGATGATGATGATGAGGATGCAGGAGAAGGACCCTCAGCGCCCCCTGACATAAAACCAGGAGTCAAAGCAACTGGTACAAGATCAGAGGCCAATATTGAATCCTTTTCCCTAAAGGACCTCCGTGGTCTAAGAAAGGATTACACTCGACGACCTGATGAGTCTATAATTAGTTGGTTGGTCCGTCTTTGGGATGCTGCAGGCGAGGCTACAATTCTGGACGGCACTGAAGCGAGGCATTTGGGATCCCTGTCACATGATCCTGTCATCGATCAAGGAATGATGAGGGGGACTAACCCTCACAGCCTCTGGGCACGGGTCCTGGACAGTGTAGCACAAAGATACCTGTGTGCAGACGATCTCTATATGCAGCAGACGCAGTGGAAGACTATAGAACAAGGGATCCAACGCCTGAGAGAAATGGCAGTGGCAGAGATTATCTTCTCAGATGACATAACAACTAGGAATCCAGACTTGGTACCATGTACATCTGTGATGTGGCGAAAACTTGTGCGACTTGGGCCACATGAATACGCTTCTGCTTTGGCAATAATGAAGAGGGATGAGAGGGATGAGACCGTGCTCGATATGGCAAAGAAGCTCCGAGCATATGCAGATGCTGTACATGGTCCAACACATGCCAGAATCGCAGCTGTGGAAACACGTCTGCAGAAATTAGAAGACAAGATAGAGGAGAATCATAAGAGACTCAGGGATGAGATTAAGGAGGACCTTCTCCAAATCTCGGCTGCACCAATTAGAGGCCCTGGTATCCAACGCAGACGTTCCCCCGATGGGGAGAGAAGGTACACCCCACGGGCTGAGCTGTGGTTCTTCCTGCGTGATTGTGGAGAAAACATGAGGAGATGGGATGGAAAATCTACTGCTGCTCTGGCACAACGAGTCCATGAATTGAAGGAAGGCAAGACTCAAAGAGGAAATTCCACCAAAAGGAGAGCAGCTCCAGTTGCCCGTAGCCGAATTGCCAAGTATAATGATGATGACGACATGTCCGATCCCCTTGAAGGAACCTCCAAAACATGTGCCCAAGGGAAGAAGGATAAACAGGCTTAGAGGGGCCCTGCCTCTAGCCAGGGTGAGGTGAGGGAAAATCGTGTTTTCTGGACTGTGTGGATTCGTTGGCCTGGCACATCGGAACCACAAAAGTATAAAGCTTTAGTTGATACTGGTGCACAATGTACATTAGTCCCATCAAGATATGTGGGGGCAGAATCCGTCTCTATTGCTGGCGTGACAGGTGGATCCCAGGACTTTACTTTGGTGGAAGCTGAAGTGAGTCTGACTGGGAAGGAATGGAAAAAACACCCTATTGTGACTGGCCCAGAGGCCCCATGCATTTTAGGCATAGATTACCTCCGAAGGGGGTATTTTAAAGACCCAAAAGGATTCAGGTGGGCATTTGGGATAGCAGCTGTGATGACAGAGGGCATCCAGCAATTGAACACCTTACCTGGACTGTCTGAGAACCCAACTACAGTAGGACTTCTGAAGGGAGAAGAGCAAAAGGTACCAATTGCCACTTCCACAGTGCATCGCCGACAATATAGAACAACTCGAGATGCTGTAGTTCCCATCCATAAGATGATCCGAGAGCTGGAGAGCCAAGGGGTGGTCAGCAAAACCCACTCACCTTTCAACAGCCCCATCTGGCCTGTGCGTAAATCTGAAGGGGAATGGAGATTAACAGTAGATTATCGAGCGTTGAATGAAGTGACTCCACCACTTAGTGCTGCTGTGCCGGACATGCTGGAACTGCAGTACGAGCTGGAATCCAAGGCAGCAAAGTGGTACGCCACTATTGATATTGCCAATGCATTTTTCTCCATTCCCCTGGCATTCAGTGATTGATATTGATGCAGGGTCTCTCCTCAGCAGGTCTGGCCTGCTCAGAGAAGCTGTGCCTTGAGGTCTGACCCAATGTGGACAGCCTTGCTCCACATTTCCCAGCCCCATCCTGTCTGTCCTCACCCACCTGGGACCTGCTTTGCTTGGACAGCTGGTTGCACTCAGGAAAAGAGAGATTTTCCCTTTTCTTTTCTTTTTACGCAATCCAAAAGTCCTAATTTTCCCCATTGTAAATATACACACTCCTCAGGGGTGTGCCAGCCCAAGGTACGACAAAGGAGATTCAGCGCCGGGGATCAGGGCTTCGGGGGTGGTGCCTGGAGTCGGCCCCATCTTTCCTTTCTGTCTCTAAATCATGTCATGCCCTGCGGCCTCATAGAGTCCCATTGGAGCAGGGACTACAACGCCTGTCATGCCCTGCGCTCCACAAACACCGGTAGCCCCCCATATGTGCCACAAGTGTCCCCCAGACCCTCCAGGATCTCTAAGTGACCCCTCACCACCCATTTGGGACCCCCCCCAATAACGTCCTTGAATCCCCTGAATGCTCTCAAGCTCACTGATTCCCATTACAGCCACTTCTGGAAATTCATCTCCTGCTATCCCCCACGAGCTCAGAGCACCTCATAACACAGCCCCGTGCCTAAAACTCCTGCCATGCCCCGCACCCTAAAGCGCCCAGTTGGAGCTCCCCAAGCTCCCCCCAGGAGCTTCTGAACCATATACGTTCCCGCCTGAGGACCTGAAGTCGCCGTTCAGAGGCAAAAGTGTCCCCCATGTGCCCTCCCGGACACCAAAATGCTCCATAAAAACCACTTCCGGGACTACAGCTCCCACCATTCTCTGCAGTTCCGGTAGAGTGCTAGTCCAGCCATGCCTTCATCTCCCATCATGCCCCGCGATCCACCGAGAGATATCACAGCTGCGCCCAGAACTCCCGTGATGCTCCATGGCCCCACTAAACCGTATTATACCTGTGCCTACAACTCCCATCATCCCCCGCACCACACCTGGGGGAACCACCCGACATCCGCACCTGGGCATGATCCCAGCCTGGGAATGGCCCCAAACCCTGGAATGGCCCCAATCCTGGAATGGTCCCCATGCCCACCCCATAGCCCGTGAGTTATGGGGGATTTGTGGGGTTAGTGAGGGATTGATGGGGTTAATGGTGATGCGTGGAAAAAGCACTCTATAACTCACAGAGATAAATTATAAGAGTAGGTATGCATTTATTCAGCGCTGGGTGCATGGGGGATCGCTCCTCCACAAACATGCACACCTTTGGCGACCTGCACCTCACCTTTTATTCTCTACAAACTAGGAATATACAATTCGCCTAATACATATTCATTGCCTATCCCGCTTCATATGGAAATTACAGTAAATTCACGAATACAAGCCGCACTGAATATAAGCCGCATCACTGGGTGTTGGCAAACATTTTGGTTTTTGTCCATAGATAAGCCGCACCCGAATATAAGCCGCTCTGTCGTTCGCAGCGAGGACCCGCGTGCAATTAGTAACAGAACCGCGGGAGGGCGGGGTTTACTGGCTGAGCTAAGGCTGTGCAGGCTTGGCCCGCTAGGGGCCACTGACGGGGCCAGGTGGCCCAGCACGGTGCTGCAGCTCGGGGTCGGCCGCCGCTGCCACTGGGCTCGGTCACCCCGGGTCGGCGCTGCCCTGCGGTGGCAGGCAGGGACGGAGCTTCCCCCGCTCCTACGGCAGCGGCGGCGGGCGGGGACGGAGCTTTCCCGCGCCCGTGGCGCCGGCGGCGGGCAGGGACGGAGTTTCCCCGCTCCTGCCGCGGCGGTGGCGGGCGGGGACAAAGCACCCCGTCGGCTCCCCGAGCCGCGGCAATGGCTGCGCGGGGCTCCCGTCGGCTCCCCGAGCCGCAGCAATGGCAGCGCGGGGCTCCTGTCGGCTCCCCGAGCCGCAGCAATGGCGGCGCGCGCTTCCCCCCCACTCCCTGGGCCGCAGCAATGGCGGCGCGCACTTCCCCCCCCTCCCCGGGCCGCAGCAATGGCGGCGCGTGCTTCCCCCATCCTCCCTGGGCCGCAGCAATGGCGGCGCGGGCTTCCCCCCCACTCCCCGGGCTGCAGCAATGGCTGCGCGGGCTTCCCCCCCCCTCCCCGGGCCGCAGCAATGGCGGCGCGGGCTTCCCCCCCCCTCCCCGGGCTGCGGTAGGGGCGGCCCGGGTCCCCCCCCCCGTCTCTCCCCTGGGCTGTGGCAGAGGAGGAAAGAGAGCTCTCCCGCCTCTCTCCCCGCCCCCCGTGCTGCCTACAGGGAGCCAGGCTCCACCCGCGGTGCAACAGAGTAGCGATTTGTAACAATCGCAAAATGCCGACTTTGCAGCTGCTCGGCTCAGCACTCTGGCAGGCACTTCTGAGGTTGTATTAGCCGCTCCTGATTATTAGCCGCATTTCCGGTTTAGGAGCAAAATCTTAGTCAATTTGGTGCGGCTTGTATTCGTGAAATTACTGTAGTTTCACGCTTCTTTGCGACTGCGCATTATTCCTTTTTGGGTCGCTCTGGTGGTCTTTGGGAGTCTTCAGATGAAGTAAGGAGTCTTCCTCTCAGTTTGAACTTTTCACCTTGCATTCTTGTGCATGCTCTCTTTTTAGTCCTTTGGTCATTTTCCGGACTTTGGTATCAGTTTACCCCATCCCAGAGACCCCCTCATCCTGTGGGTCTTTGTTCTTCTATTTTAATCTGCCAACTTCATCCTGCAGCTTGGCTGCTCTTCCTGTTTTGCAAGCACCATAAATTATAGCTGACACTATAGTTTTGTCAGTCCCCTTTTCAATCAAAATCTTTCTTAATATTTCATTCTTAATTCTCAATTTCTCTATTTCACCTGTACCCCCCCCAAATTTTGGGGTCCCCTCAGAATTTTCACCTCCTGTACCCTCCAAATTTTGGGGTCACCTCATCATTTCCCACCTCCTGTACCCCCTAAATTTTGGGGTCCCCTCAAAACTTCCAACCGCTAAATTTGGGGACCCCTCACAATTCCCCCCCTCCCCACCTCCTGTTCCCCCCAAATTTTGCAGTCCCCTCACAACCTCCAACCTCTAAATTTGGGGTCCCCTCACAATTTCCCCTTTTCCACCTCCTGTACCCCCCAAATTTTGAGGTCCCCTCATCATTTCCCACCTCCTGTACCCTCCCAAATTTTGAGATCCCTCTCACCTGTGCCACCTCCTTGAGGTGGTAGCTCGCCTCCTCCGCCAGCAGCTGGCACGTCTCCTCAGGGACCCCCCGCCACCTTCGCCATCACCTTCATGGATTTGGCGGGCAGCAGTGTGTGGCTCAGCTTCAGCTTCTTCTCCTCCGCCATCTCCGCGCTCTGCCCTGATACCCCCAAAGCCGGGGGGGAGCCCCCAAAAAGGGGCGGAGGAGTCGCAGGGAGCTCCGGTCGTTCCTTAGGCTGCTGCCGCTGCCGCCATCTTGGTGTGGCCCCTCAGCGCCGCCACCATCTTGGGCCCTGCCTCGCGCCGCCGCGGGTCCTGGACGGCCCCGCTTTTGTGTAAAAATGCCGGTTTTGTGTAAAAATGAATCGCTGTCAAATCAGCTGGAGATGGCAGCGGTAATGATTATCGTGATATGTCGGTGCGGCGTGAAGGTGAAAATGGGTTTGTGGAAGGTGCGGGAGGTGGCGGTGGGTGGGGGTTGCTATAAAGCTGCCAGGACCTGCGAAGAGGCGGGAAGGTGAGGCGGGGCCTGGCAGGCACTGCGCATGTTCAGGCTGGAGACACGTGGTTACAGAGTGGGGGAGACCATTGGGGGGGCGGGGGGGATTGAGGGGGACAGTGAGGGGACACTGGTGAGGGAAAATTGGAGGGAGTGGGGGAATCGTTGGGGAGAATGGAGGGGAATGGGGGTGGCCATTGGCGGGGGAATGGGGGAGATCACTGAGGGAAAGTGGGGGGAACCTTGGGGGAAACCATTGTGGGAAATGGGGGAGAAATGGGGGAGACCACTGACGGAAAATGGGGGAATCCTTGGGAGAAACCATTGTGGGAAATGGGGGAAACCATTGTGGAAAAATGTGGAAGCAATGGGGGAGATCACTGAGGGAAAATGGGGGGATTCTTGGGGGGGGCGTGGGGGAAACCACTGAGGGAAAATGGGAGGATCCTTAGGGAAAACCATTGTGGAGGGAATGGGGGAAACCATGGTGGGTAAATGGGGGATCCTTGGGGGAAACCATTGTGGAAATGGGGGGGGTAAAGGCGACCCTTGGGGGTCTTTTCCAAGTCGATCTCCCCCTCCCCCCCACGGATATTGGGACCCTCCAACAACCACCCCCTCCCAAAATCCCCTGGAACTCCCCCAAATTCCTCCCCTAAAACCTCCCAGACCCTCTCAAATCCCCCTGAGACCCCTTAAATCCTGAGACCTCCCAAAAAAACCCCAAAAATTTCTCAAAGACCCCCAAACCCCCTCAAAATCACCCTGAGACCCCTCCTGGCTCCCCCCAAACCCCTCTCAAATGCCCCTACCCTCCCCAAATCCCCTCTGAACCCGTTTTAAACCCCCCCAAACCCTCCTAAATTCCATTAAACCCCCAAATACCCTTTAAAACCCCTAAATCCCATTTAAATCTCCTCAAATCCCTTTTAAATCCCGTTTAAACCTTCCCAAATCCCATTTAAATCCTCGTTAACCTCCCAAATCCCATTTAAATCCCCTTTAAACCCCCCAAATTCCGTTTAAATCTCCTTTAACCCCTCCAAAATCCCCTTTAAACCCCCCAAATCCCCTTTAACCCTCACAAACCCCTTTAAAATCCCATTTAAAATCATTTAAACACCCTAAATCCCATTTAAACCCCACAAATCCCATTTAAATCCCCTTTAACCCCCAAAAATCCCTTTAAAATCCCCTTTAAATCCCATTTTAAGCCCCATTTAACCCTCTCCATGCCCCGCCGTTTCCTCACTACCCCCCTGGATTCCCTCACCATCCCCAGCCCCCTCTACTCCATCCAAATCCTCCAAGTTGGTTACCACACCCCCACCCCCGCCGGCCCCGCCCGCACCAACAGCTCCATCACCCTCATCTCCGGTGGTCCCCTGACCGTGCTGGTGGACACGGGCGGCCCTTGGCTATGAGACCGTCTCCCTGGGCTACTCCAAACCCATGGAGTGACCCCCGACGCGATCACGCACATGGTGGCCACCCACGGCAACTCGGACCACGTGGGCAACCTGAATTTATTCCCGCAAGCCACGATGTTGGTCGGCTTTGACCTCAGCCGTGGCGAGGGGATTTACTTGCCCAACGGGCTAGCGCAGGGCGTGCCCTTCGTGCTGCATCCCGGTCACCTGGAGGTGGCTCCCACGCCCGGGCACACGCGAGCCCACGTCAGCCTGGTGGCCATGGGGACCAGCGAGGGGAGGGTGGTGGTGGCCGGGGATGTGTTCGAGAGGCGAGGGGAGGAGCGGGAGTGGCGAGCGCTGAGCGAGGAGCCGGGCGAGCAGCGCAGGAGCCGGCGGCGAGTTCTGGCCATGGTTGATGTGATCGTGCCCGGGCACGGGGAGCCCTGCCAGGTGGCGAGCGACAGCGGGCGGCGGGGCCAGGAGGAGGAGGAGGAGGAAGAGGAGGAGGAGGAAGAAGGATCTGGGCGGGAGAAGGAGGATGGAGGAGGTGAGAGAGGAGGTCAGAGAGGAGGAGGTGGCGCTGGGGGCACGGCGACAGCTCTGAAATGGGACATGGGGACAGCGCTGGGGACACGGGGACAGCTCAGGGGACATGGGGACACCACTGGAGGTGGCCCTGAGGGGCATGCGGACAGCTCTGAAATGGGACATGGGGACAGCTCTGGGGACATGGGGACAGCTCTGAAATGGGACACGGGGACAGCGCTGGGTACACGGGGACAGCTCTGGGGACACCTCTGGGACATGGGGACACGGGGACAACTCTGGAGATGGCCCTGAGGGGCATGGGGACATCTCTGGGGACATGGGGACACCACTGGAGGTGGCTTCAGGGGACATGGGGACACTTCAAGGGACACAGGGACATCTCTGGGTACATGGGGACTCCTCCAGGGACACAGGGCAATCCTGAAATAGGACACGGGGACACCTCTGGAGGTGGCTTCAAGAGACACGTGGACAGTTCTGAGGACACAGGGACAGCTCTGGGGACACGGGGACACCTCTGGGGTCATGGGAACATTGTTGGAAGAGGTTCTGGGGACATGGGGACACTTCTAGAGACACGGGGACAGCTCTGGGGATGTGGGGACACAGGAACACTACTGGAAGTGGTCTTGAGGGGACATGGGGACATCTCTGGGGCACAGGGGCAGCTCTGGGGACACGGGGACAGCTCTGGAGGTGGCTTCAAGGGACATGGGGACAGCTCTGGGGACACGGGGATACCACTGGAGGTGGCCCTGAGGGACATAGGACACCTCTGGAGGTGGCATTGGGGACATGGGGACACCTCTGAAATGGGACACAGGGACATGGGGACACTTCTGGGGACATGGGGACGCCATTGGAGGTGGCACTGGGGACACGGGACACCTCTGGGGACATGGGGACACCGTTGTAGGTGGCCTTGAGGGACATGGGGACATCTCTGGGACACGGGGACACTCTGGGGATGTGGGGACACCAAGGAGGTGGCCCCAGGCGCAGGTGACACCTCGGAGTGTCCCCAGGGGAGCAGAGCCCTGCGGAGAGAGCGTGAGGGACACGAGTGTCACCTGAGGGTCACCTGTGTCACCTGAGTGTCACCTGAGCTCCATGGGGACATCCCTGAGTGTCATCTGTGTCACTTGAGTGTCACCTGAGCGCCTTGGGGACATCCCCAGGACCTTGAAGACCCCGAAATGGGGACAGGACCCCTTGGGGACATCCCTGAGTGTTTGAAGACCCCAAGATGTCACCAGAGCCCCTTGGGGACATCCCAGGACCCCCAAGATGTCACCAGACCCCCTTGGGGACATCCCCGAGTGTCACCTGAGCCCCTTGGGGACATCCCCAGGACCTTGGAGACCCCAAAATGGGGACAGGACCCCTTGGGGACATCCCCAGGACTCTGAAGACCCCCGAGTGTCACCAGACCCCCTTGGGGACATCCCAGGACCCTGAAGACCCTGAAATGGGGACAGAACCCCTTGGGGACATTCCAGGACCCCTGAAATGTCACCAGACCCCTTGGGGACATCCCCAGGACATTGGAGATGTCACCACAACGCCTTGGGGACATGCCTGAGTGTCACCACACCCCTTTGGGGACATCCAAGGACCCCTGAAATGCCACCAGACCCCTTGGGGACATCCCCGAGTGTCACCTGAGCGCCTTGGGGACATCCCTGAGTGTTTGAAGACCCCAAGATGCCACCAGACCCCTTGGGGACATCCCCAGGACCTTGAAGACGCTGAAACGGGGACAGGACCCTTTGGGGACATCCCCAGGACATTGGAGATGTCACTGCAGCGCCTTGGGGATGTCCCAGGACCCCTAAAATGTCACCAGACCCCCTTGGGGACATCCCTGAGTGTCACCAGACCCCTTGGGGACATCCCTGAGTGTCACCTGAGCACCTTGGGGACATTGCAGGACCTTGGGGACCCCCAAAATGGGGACAGGACCTCTTGGGGACATCCCTGAGTGTTTGAAGACCCCGAGATGTCACCAGACCCCCTTGGGGACATCCCTGAGTGTCACCTTAGTGTCACCAGAGCACCCTGGGGACATCCCTGACTGTCACCCGAGTGCCTTGGGGACATCCCCAGACTCTGAAGACCCCCGAGATGTCACCAGAGCCCCTTGGGGACATCCCCAGGACATTGGAGATCCCTGAAATGGGGACAGGACCCCCTGGGGACATCCCCGAGTGTCACTTGACCCTCTTGCGGACATCCCCGAGCCTGCCCTGGATGTCTCAGTCCATCCCAGTTCAAATCAGTTCCCTCCCAATTCATCTCAGTGACCCCCCAGGATGTCCCCAGACCCCGAAATGGGGACAGGACCTTCCTGGGGACATCCCTGAGACCCTCCCAGTTCAAACCAGTCTCTCCCAGTTCAAACCAGTTCCATCCCAGTGCCATTCCAGTCCCCTCACAGTTCAAACCAGTCCATACCAGTTCAAACCAATCCCTCCCAGTCCATCCCAGTCCCCTCCCAGTTCAAACCAGTTCATCCCAGTATGGCCCCAAACCCCAAATAAATGTGACTGCCCCAGTGCTCTGTGTGTGTGTGGGGCATGTCCCAGTTCAAACCAGTTCAAACCAGTGAGCTCCCAGTGACCTCCCAGTTCATCTCAATCCATCCCAGTTCAATCCAGTGAGCTCCCAGTCCATCCCAGTCCCCTCCCAGTTCAAACCAGTTCAAACCAGTGAGCTCCCAGTTCAAACCTGTCCCTCCCAGTCCATCCCAGTTCATCCCAGTGACCTCCCAGTTCAGACCAGTTCATCCTAGTGTGTCCCTGTATCCTCCCCAGTTCCCTCCCAGTCCATCCCAGTCCCTCCCAGTCCCTCCCAGTCCCTTCCCAGTCCATTCCAGTTCCCTCCCAGTCCCTCCAGTCCATCCCAGTCTCTCCCAGTTCCCTCCCAGTATCCCCAGTCCCGCCCTCCCCTTTCACCCCCTCCCCTCCCCGCCTTTTGCACAATCCCCAAAATCCCCCTGGGAGGGGGAGGGGCCGCCCCAGTTCAAACCAGTGGCTCCCAGTATCCCCCTTGCTCTGCCAGTAAGTCTCACCCTTCGCTCCCAGTAACCTCCCAGTAACCCCCCAAACCTCTCCCAGTGCTCCCAGTAACCACCCAGTGCTCCCAGTAACCCTCCCAAACCTCTCCCAGTGCTCCCAGTAACCACCCAGTGCTCCCAGTAACCTCCCACTGCTCCCAGTAACCCTCCCAAACCTCTCCCAGTGCTCCCAGTAACCTCCACACCCTTCCTAAACTCCCCAAATTCTCCCCAAATCCCCCCCAAACCCTCTCAGGATCCCCCAAATACCCCCTAACCCCCCCCCAAATCCCCCCAATCCCCCCTAAATCCCCTCTAAACCCCCCAAACCCCCTCAAAGACCCCCCCAAACCCCCCCAAGCCCCCTCCCCAAAATGCCGCTGCCTCGCTTCGCCCCCTGCTCGTTCCCCTGCGGCGCCGCCTGCAGACCCTGGCAGTGCTGCAGTGGGTCTGCTCCTTCCTGCTGCTCGCTGAGCCCCCCAAAAATGTGGGGAGGGGTCCCCCAAAACCCCCCCGGGCTCCCCCGACCCCCCCCGGGCTCCCCCAAAACCTCTCACCCCCCTTTGTGCCCCCCAAAGTTTTTTAAGGCAGCGCTGAGAGCTCCCCTCCGTCCGAAAATTCAAATTTGGGGGGGGGTTTGGGGGGTTTAGGGGAATTTTGGGGATTTTTTTGGGGGGGTTAGGTGAATTTTGGGGGGATTTAGGGGAAGTTTGGGGGGATTCTGGGGGTTTCAAGGGATTTTTTGGGGGGGGGAATTTTTGGGGGTTTTAGGGGAATTTGGGGAGGATTTTGGGGAATTTTGGGGGGATTTGGGGATTTTTGGATTCTGGGGTCTGAATTTGGAGGGATTTTGGAGTGTTTTGGGGAATTGTGGGGGGGGGGTTGGGGAATTTTGGGGGGATGGGGGAATTTGGTTTTTTTGGAGGGGATTTTGGGGTTTGGGGGGGTTTGAAGATTTGGGGGGGCTTTGTGGTCTAGGTTTGGGGGGGTCTTAGGGGAAATTTGTGGGATTTTTTGGTTTTTAGGGAAATTTTGGGGGGATTTTGGGGGGGTTTTAGGGGAATTTTGGGGGGATTTGGGGATTTTTGGGTGGATGGAAAACTTGTGGGGGATTTGGGGTCTGAATTTGAGGGGATTTTGGGGAGGTTTGAGAGAATTTTTGGGGATTTGGGGGATTTTGTTTAGGGGGGGTTTAGGGGATATTTGGGGGCATTCCGGGGATTTTTGGGGGATGTTTTGAGGATTTGGGAGGTTCTGGGGGAGGGAATTCGGCGGGAGGGGTCCCCAAAATCCCCCCGGGCTGCCCCAAATCCCCCCCACCCCCCCATTGTGCCTCCCCCCCTTTTTATCCCAAAATCCTTTTTAGGGCAGGGTTGAGGTTTCCCATCCCAAAAATATCCCCAAAAAATCACTAATCTCGCCCCCAAAATCTCAAAAAATCACAAAAAATCTAAAAAAACCCAACCCAAAAATCTCAAAAAATATCCCAAAAATTTCTAAAAACAACCCTAAAAAATCCCCAAAAATTCCTCAAAAAAATCCCCCCAAAATCCCAAAAATTTCTCAAAAAAATCCCCAAAAATTCCTTTAAAAATCACAAAAATTTTTTCTCAAAAGAAATTCCTAAAAAATACCTAAAAAATCCCAAAACTGCAAAAAAAATCATTAAAGATTTCAAAAAAATCCCAAAAAAATCCCCAAAAATACCAAAAAATTCCTTTAAAAATAAAAAAATTACAAAAAATCCCCCCCCCAAAAATCCCCAAAGTGCTGAAAAATCTTTTTAAAAATCGAAAAAAAATTCAACAAAATAAAAAAAAATTGCAACCCCCCGCTAAGAAAAATCCCTCCAAAAATCGCAAAAATTCCCAAAAAAAAGTCTAAAAAAATCCCAAAAAATCTCAAACCCTCCCCCCAAAAATCCCGAAAAATCAAAAAAATCCCCCCAAAAATCCCCCAAAAAATCCCCCCCAAAATCTCAAAATATCCCCCCAAAAATTCCAAAAAATCCCTCCAAATTCCCAAAATATTCGAAAAAATTTGAAAAAAAATTCCCAACAAATCCCCCCAAAAATCTAAAAAACCCTCCCCCAAAATCCCTCAAAAATCCCTCAACAATCCCCTAAAAAATTCCTTAAAAATCCCACAAAAATCCACAAAAAACCCAACCACAAAATCTAAAAACCACCAAAAAATCAAAAAAAAATCCCCAAAAAATCCCCAAAAAATCCCCAAAAATCCGCCAAAAAATCCCCCAGAATTCTAAAACCAGCCCCCAAGCTCCCCGTGTGCCGTGTCCCCCAGCGCAGCTGTGCCGGCTCTGTTGGCGCTGGCGCTGCGGGGCCCGCTCTGGTTGCCCGCGCTCCTTTACGGGCTCTGGCTGCTGGCGGACCGGGACACTCCCCGCCGCGGGGGGCGCCCTTGCGCCTGGGTGCGGGCCTGGCCCGTCTGGCGTCACTTCCGGGATTATTTCCCCGTCTCGGTGAGCCTGGGGGGGGTTGGGGGTGTCTGAGGGGGTTTGGGGTTCTTGGCTGGGGTTTTGGGGGGGTTCTGTGGGGTTTTGAGGGGTTTGGGGGGATTTTGGGGGTTTTGAGGGGTTTTGGGGAGTTTGGGGAGTCTTGGGGGGTTTTAGGGGGTTTCGGGAGGGTTTCGGGAGGGTTTTGGGGGGTCCTGGGGGATTTTTGGGGGGGTTTCGGGGTCCTTGAGTGGAATTTTCGGGGATGCTGCGGGGTTTGGGGGGTTTTTGGGGGGTTGGGGAGGGGATTTGGGGGTCTCTGGTGGTTCTTTGGGAGGGTTTTGGGGGGTCTTGAGGGGTTTGGGGGTCTCTGATGGGGTTTTGGAGGGATTTGAGTTCCTTGAGTGGAGATTTGGGGGGGTTTTGGGGGGTCCTTGAGGGATTTTGGGAGGAGTTTGGGAGGGTTTGGGGGGGTTGGGAGGGGTTTTGGGGGGTGTTGGGGGTCTCTGAGTGGGGTTTTGGGGAGTCTTTGGGGTGTCCTGGGGGGATTTGGGGGGGCTTTGGGGTCTCTAAGTGGAGTTCTGGAGGTGTTTTGGGGGGTCCTGGTGGAGTCTGGGGGTCTCTAAGTGGGGTTTGGGGACTTTTTGGGGGGTCCTGTGGGATTTGGGGGGTTTGGGGGTTTTTTGGGGGGGTTTTGGGGTCTCTTAGTGGAGTTCTAGGTGGGTTTTGGGGGGTCCTGGTGAGTTTGGGGGTCTCTGAGTGGGGTTTGAGCGTTTGAGGGTCTTTGGGTGGAATGTTGGGAGGAGTTTTTGGGGGGAGCTGGGGAGGTTTAGGGGGTTTTTGGGGGGTTGGGGAGGGGTTTTGGGGGTCTCTGGTGGTTCTTTGGGAGGGTTTTGGGGGGTCCTGAGGGGTGTGGGGGGGTCACTGATGGAGTTTTGGGAGGTTTTGAGGTTCTTGAGAGCAGTTTTGGGGGGTCCTGGGCGGATTTGGAGGGGCTTTGGGGTTGTAGAATGGAGATTTGGGGGGGGGTTGGGGGAGTCCTGGAGGGATTTTGGGGGGTTTGGGGGATCCTGGTTGAGTTTGGGGGTCTCTGAGTGAGGTTTGGGAAGGGTTTGGGGGGTCCTGGGGGGATTTTGGGGGTCCTGGGGGGGGTTGGGGAATTTTTGGGGTCCCTGAGTGCAGTTTTGGGGGTGTTGGGGAAAAAAATCGAAAAAAGATTTTAAAAATGGGAAAAAATAGAAAAAAAAAATTTTGAGAAAATCGAAAAAAAATGGGGGAAAAAAAGGAAAAAATTGGGAAAAATAGAAAAATTTGGGGAAAATAATCGAAAACAATTGGGGGGAAAAAAAAGAAAAAATTGGGAAAAAATCGAAAAAATTGGAAAAAAAAATCGAAAAAAATCGAAAAAATATTAAAAAATGGAAAAAATAGAAAAAATGGGGAAAAATAAAAAATAATGGGAAAAATTTTTAAAAACGGGGAAAAAAAATTTAAAAATCAGGAAAAAATGAGAAAAAAATAGAAAAAAATGGGGGGAAAAAAAAAAACGGGGAAAAAAACCTGAAAAAAAATCGTAAAAAAATCGAAAAAAATCGAAAAAAAAGAGAAAAAATAGAAAAAAAAGGGGAAAATCGGAAAAAAATAGGAAAAAATGGGGGAAAATTTACAAAAATTGAGGAAAAAATCGAAAATATAGAAAAAAATGAGAAAAAAATGAGAAAAATAGAAAAAAGGAAAAAATCGGAAAAAAATAGGAAAAAATGGGGGATAAAATACAAAAAAATTGGGGAAAAAATAGAAAAAATTAGAAAAAAAATTCGAAAAAATGTCGGAAAAAATTGGGAAAAAATTGTAAATAAAAATCTAAAAAAGGAAAAAAAATTGGGGAAAAAATTTTAAAAATTGCTAAAAAATCTGAAAAAGTTGGGGAAAAAAATCTAAAATATTTTTTTTTAAATCTAAAAAAAATTGAAAAAGATTATAAAATGGGAAGAAAATAGGAAAATGTGAAAAATTTTAAAAAAGAGAAAAAATCGAAAAAATAAAAAAGAGAAAAAAGAGAAAAAAGTAGAAAAAAAGGAAAAAATTGGAAAAAAATAGGAAAAATGGGGGAAAATTTTGAAAAAATTGGGGAAAAAATCGAAAAAATCGAAAAAATCGAAAAAAATGAGAAAAAATAGAAAAAAAGGAAAAAATCCGAAAAATTTAGGAAAAAATGAGGGATAAAATCCAAAAAAATTGGGGAAAAAACCAAAAACAATGGAAAAAAAGTCGGGAAAAAAATCAGGTAAAAATAAAAAAAAAAAGAGAAAAAATAGAAAAAAAAAAGGGAAAAAAAATCGAAAAAAAATTCCTAAAAGCTTCTCGAATGTTCTGTTCGCAGCTGATCCGCACGACGCCGCTGGACCCCCACAGAAATTCCATTTTCGGCTTCCACCCGCACGGGGTCCTGGCCGCGGGGGCGTTCGGGAATTTCTGCACCGAGGCCACCGGGTTCGGGGCTCTGTTCCCGGGGCTGCGGCCGCACCTGCTCACCCTGCCCTGCTGGTTCCGATTTATTTAAAAAATAAATCCCAAAAAATTCTCCCAAGAAAATCCCTGAAAATTCCTTTAAAAATTAAAAAAAAAATCCCCCCGAAAATCCCCCCAAAAAATCGCAAAAAATCCCCCAAAATTCCTTTAAAAATACCAAACAATCCCGCCAAAAATAAAAAAAAAATCTCCAAAAATCGCAGAAAAATCCCTAAAAATCCCTTTAAAAATCCCCCCAAAAATCCCTTTAAAAATCTCCCCCAAAATTCAAAAAAATCCCCCAAAAATCCCCCAAAAGCCCCAAAATTCCCCTCCTGCCCCTGCCCTGCTGGCTCTGCCTCCCGCTCTGCCGGGAGTGAGCCATGGCAGGAGGTGAGAGGGGAAAAATAAATAAATGTTTATTAGGGGGAGAGAAAGAATAAAAGAAAAAAAAAAGAAAAAAAAAAAGAGGGGAAAAAAAGAGAAAAAAAAGAAAGGAAAGAGAAAAGGAAAGAAAAGGGAAAAAAAGTAAAGAGAAAAAGAGATAAGGAAAAAGAAAAAAGAAAAGAAGAAAAAAGAAAATAAAGGAAAAAGAAAAGAAAAGGAAAAAAGTAAAAAAGAAAAAAAAATAAAGCAAGGAAAGAGAAAAGGAAAGAAAAGAAAAAAAATGAAAAAGGAAAAGAAGAAAAAGAAAAAGAAAAAAGGGGAAAGAAAAAAAAAAACCCAAAAAAATCCCCCAAAATGTGCGAGAAAATTAAGAACATAAATCCCAAAAAAATCCCCCCAAAAAAATCCCGGAAAAAATAAAAAAAATTCCTTTTAAAATCCCCCAAAAATCTCACAAAGTTCCCAAAAATTCCTTTAAAAAATCCCTAAAAATAAAAAAATTTAAAAAAATCCCTCATTATTCCCCCAAAAATCACAAAAAAATCCCCCCAAAATTCTGATTTTTTCCCCATAAATTCTGATTTTTTCCCCCCTTAAATTCTGAATTTTCCCCCATAAATTCTAACTTTTTTCTTTTTTCCCCAATTAAATTCCCTTTATTTCCCCCATTAAATTCCCCTTTTATTTCTCAATAAATCAGATTTTTTCCCCCATGAATTCTGATTTTTCCCCCGTAATTCCAGATATTATTTCCTCAGAAACTCTGATTTTTTCCACCATAAATTCTATTTTTATTTGATTTTTCCCCCATAAATCCTGATATTTTCCCCATAAATTTCCTTGATTTTCCTCCATAATTTCAGATATTTTCCCCCCATAAATTCCTTCTATTCCCCCATAAATTCTGAATTTTTCCTAAAAATTCCCTTTCATTTCCCCCATAGATTTCCCTTTTATTTCCCAATAATTCTGATATTCCCCCCATAAATTCCCTTTTAAAATTATTTTTCCCCAATAAATTCTGAATTTGTCCCCCATAAATTCTGAATTTGTCTCCCATAAATTCCCATTTGTTCCCCATAAATTCTGACATTTTTCCCCATAAATTCTGAATTTTTCCTCATAAATTCCCTTTTTTAAAAAATATTTTTCCCCAAAAAATTCAGATGTTTTTCCCTCATAAATTCTGATTTTTTCCCTATAAATCCTGAATTTTTTCCCCATAAATTCTGAATTTTTCCCCATCATCCCATCAATTTTTAACCCTTTCAATTACATTTTCTTCCCAGGTTTGGTGTCCTCAGAACCCTCCAGCCTCGAACATTATTCTAAATTTTTCCCCCATAAATTCCCTCTTTAAATTTTTTTTCCCCCATAATTCCAGATATTTTTCCCCATAATTCCAGATATTTTTGCCCATAAATTCTGAATTTTTTCCCCATAATTCCAGATATTTTTCCCTATAAATTCCCATTTATTTCCCCATAAATTCCCATTTATTTTCCAAAAAAATCTGATTTTTTTTCCCCATAAATTCTGATTTTTTCTCCATAAATTCCCACTTATTTTCCTATAATTTCAGATATTTTTCCCCATAAATTATGAATTTTTTTCCCCATGATCACAGCTATTTTTAACCCTTTCAATTCCATTTTCTGCGCAGGTTTGGTGTCCTCAGAACCCTCCAGCCTGGAGCATTTGCTGTCCCAGCCCAGGGGGGGCGAGGTTGCCGTGATTGCCCTGGGGGGACCCCCCGAGTCCCTGGAGGCGCAGCCGGTGGC